>NW_028125558.1:0-248006 GCF_965194825.1 Balaenoptera physalus
ACTCACAGACTTATCAAATAAACTAATGGTTAGCCAAAATGAAAGGTGGGAGGATGGGTAAATTAGGACTATGGGGTTAACATACATATACTAATATAAGTTAAATGTATATAAACATATAACATATAAATGATATGAATTATATAATCACCAATACCTTCAAAATATACATTCTGTAATCACATACATGGTAACAGGATCCGAAGATGAACAGACATATGTATGAATCATTGAACAGATTCTGTACAGCCAGACAATCAAAACACTCTAATCAAATTTACTCCGATAAAAAATACAAATTAAATTTAAAAAACAAACATAAGTAAGGAGACATAAACTTCTGGGGGCTTGTCCCAGCACATTGCACTCTAATTTACAAGCTCGGAACACTACCTCCAGGAAGACTCTGTTGTCCTAGTAACAAGACTTGAGAACGTAATAATGCTGCCGCCTTGTGGCTGTCTCCCAAAACAGCAGCTTTAAACCCAGTGACAATGGTTGCTTATATAGTCCCAAGGACTGCAGGGCTGTAAATGACACAGGCCCTCAAAAATTGCCCTGGGGTAGGGAATAGGCAAGAAAATCCAACACATGAGAAATTTTTCAAGAAGTCAATAAGAGGAGGGGAGTTGTACTCACTCTTTAAAAAAAAAAAGGAAAAGAAAAAAAAGGACATGCCTAAAGCTTAGTATAAGGAATTATTAGCCACATACAAATTCAAATTCAAAAAGGTTTCAGCTCACACCAGTCATTACCATCAGCAAAATGTCTACAAACTATAAATGCTGAAGGGGTTTTAGAGATCTGTGTACCTTCTAGCTGCTGGTGGGTTGTAAAGTGGAAACAGCACTAACGCAAACTGAATCGAGCTGCTTGAAAAGGTAAAAATTGATCTACCAAATGATGCGGCAGGGCACCTTTTGGGCCTATAACCTAAGACCACCAAAATTGGAAAGACAGAGGCAGGCAAATATGCACTGCAACAATACTGAAATAGCCAAGATATGGAAGCAAAAAAAAGGTCCATAAACAGATGAATGGACAAAGAAGAAGTGGTATACGGACAGAATGGAATAGTAGCCTCGGGAGAAAAATGAACAATGCTGTTTTCAGGACTACAGTTGAGCCTAGAAAAAATCATATAAGGTTAAGTAAGTCAAAAGGGTATGACAAATATCCTATGATATCATTTATACAAGTTTTCTTAAGATTGCTACCAATGAACATATTTCCACAGAAAAAGACACTCACAGACTTATCAAATAAACTAATGGTTAGCCAAAATGAAAGGTGGGGGGATGGGTAAGTTAGGACTATGGGGTTAACATACATATACTAATGTAAGTTAAATGTATATAAACATATAACATATAAACGATATGAATTATATAATCACCAATACCTTCAAAATATATATTCTGTAATCACATACTTGATAACAGGTTCCGAAGATGAACAGATATATGTATGAATCATTGAGCAGATTCTGTACAGCCAATCAAAACACTCTAATCAAATTTACTCCGATAAGAAATAGAAATTAAATTTAAAAAGCAAACATAAGTTAGGAGACATAAACTTCTGGGGGCTTGTCCCAGCACATTCCACTCTAATTTACAACCTTGGAAAACTACCTCCAGGAAGACTCTGTTGCCCTAGTAACAAGAGTTGAGAACGTAATAATGCTGCCGCCTTGTGGCTGTTTCCCACAACAGCAGCTTTAAACCCAGTGCCAAAGGTTGCTTAATAGTCACAAGGACTGAAGGGCTCTAAATGACACCTGCCTTCAAAAAATGCCCTGGGGTAGGGAATAGGCAAAAAAATTCAACACATGAGAAACTTTTCAAGAAGTCAATAAGAGGAGGGAAGTTGTACTCACTCTTTAAAACAAAAGGAAAAGAAAAAAATGACATGCCTAAAGCTCAGTATAAGGAATTATTAGCCACATGCAAATTCAAATTCAAAAAGGTTTCAGGTAACACCACTCATGACCATCATCAAAAAGTCTACAAACTATAAATGCTGAAGGGGTTTTAGAGGAATGTGTACCTTCTAGCTGCTGGTGGGATGTAAAGAAGTAATACCACTAATGCAAACTGAATGGAGCTGCTTGAAAAGGTAAAAATTGAGTTACCATACGATGCGGCAGGGCACCTTTTGGGCCTATAACCTAAGACCACCAGAATCGGAAAGACAGAGGCAGGCAAATGTGCACTGCAACAATACTGAAATAGCCAAGACATGGAAGCAAAAAAAGGTCCATAAACAGATGAATGGACAAAGACGAAATGGTATATGTACCAAATGGAATAGTAGCCTCTGGAAAAAAATGAACAATGCTGTTTTCAGGACTAGAGTTGAGCCTAGAAATAATCATATAAGGTTAAGTAAGTCAAAAGGGTATGACAAATATCCTATGACATCATTTATACATGTTATCCTAAGATTGCTACCAATGAACATATTTCCACAGAAAAAGACACTCACAGACTTATCATATAAACTAAGGGTTAGCCAAAATGAAAGGTGGGAGGATGGGTAAATTAGGACTATGGGGTTAACATACATATACTAATGTATGTTAAATGTATATAAACATATAACATATAAATGATATGAATTATATATTCACCAATACCTTCAAAATATACATTCTGTAATCACATACATGGTAACAGGATCCGAAGATGAACAGACATATGTATGAATCATTGAGCATATTCTGTACAGCCAGAAAACCACAACACTCTAATCAAATTTACTCCGATAAGAAATAGAAATTAAATTTAAAAAACAAACATAAGTTAGGAGACATAAACTTCTGGGGGCTTGTCCCAGGACATTGCACTCTAATTTACAGGCTCGGAACACTACCTCCAGGAAGACTGTGTTGTCCTAGTAACAAGACTTGAGAACGTAATAATGCTGCCGCCTTGTGGCTGCTTCCCACAACAGTAGCTTTAAACCCAGTACCAATGGTTGCTTATATAGTCACAAGGACTGCAGGGCTGTAAAAGACACAGGCCCTCAAAAAATGCCCTGGGGTAGGGAATAGGCAAGGAAATTCAACACATGAGAAATTTTCAAGAAGTCAATAAGAGTACGGAAGTTGTACTCACTCTAAAAAAAAAGGAAAAGAAAAAAAGGACATGCCTAAAGCTCAGCATAAGGAATTATTAGCCACATGCGTATCCAACCTCCAAAAAGGTTTCAGCTCACACCGGTCATGACCATCAGCAAAAGGTCTACAAACTATAAATGCTGAAGGGGTTTTAGAGAACTGTGTACCTTCTAGCTGCTGGTGGGATGTAAAGTGGTAACAGCAGTAACGCAAAATGAATCGAGCTGCTTGAAAAGGTAAACATTGAGCTACCATATGATGCGGCAGGGCACATTTTGGGCCTATAACCTAAGACAACTGGATTCGGAAAGACAGAGGCAGGCAAATGTGCACTGCAACAATATTGAAGTAGCCAAGACATGGAAGCAAAAAAAAGGTCCATAAACAGATGAATGGACAAAGACGAAATGGTACACGTACCAAATGGAATACAAGCCTCTGGAAAAAAATGAACAATGCCGTTTTCAGGACTAGAGTTGAGCCTAGAAATAATCATATAAGGTTAAGTAAGTCAAAAGGGTATGACAGATATCCTATGATATCATTAATACATGTTATCCTAAGATTGCTACCAATGAACATATTTCCACAGAAAAAGACACTCACAGACTTATCAAATAAACTAGTGGTTAGCCAAAATGAAAGGTGGGAGGATGGGTAAATTAGGACAATGGGGTTAACATACATATACTAATGTATGTTAAATGTATATAAACATATCACATATAAACTATATGCATTATATCATCACCAATAGCTTCAAAAATATACATTCTGTAATCACGTACATGGTAGCAGGATCCGAAGATGAACAGACATATGTATGAATCATTGAGCAGATTCTGTACAGCCAATCAAAACACTCTAATCAAATTTACTCCGATAAGAAATAGAAATTAAATTTAAAAAGCAAACATAAGTTAGGAGACATAAACTTCTGGGGGCTTGTCCCAGCACATTCCACTCTAATTTACAACCTTGGAAAACTACCTCCAGGAAGACTCTGTTGCCCTAGTAACAAGAGTTGAGAACGTAATAATGCTGCCGCCTTGTGGCTGTTTCCCACAACAGCAGCTTTAAACCCAGTGCCAAAGGTTGCTTAATAGTCACAAGGACTGAAGGGCTCTAAATGACACCTGCCTTCAAAAAATGCCCTGGGGTAGGGAATAGGCAAAAAAATTCAACACATGAGAAACTTTTCAAGAAGTCAATAAGAGGAGGGAAGTTGTACTCACTCTTTAAAACAAAAGGAAAAGAAAAAAATGACATGCCTAAAGCTCAGTATAAGGAATTATTAGCCACATGCAAATTCAAATTCAAAAAGGTTTCAGGTAACACCACTCATGACCATCATCAAAAAGTCTACAAACTATAAATGCTGAAGGGGTTTTAGAGGAATGTGTACCTTCTAGCTGCTGGTGGGATGTAAAGAAGTAATACCACTAATGCAAACTGAATGGAGCTGCTTGAAAAGGTAAAAATTGAGTTACCATACGATGCGGCAGGGCACCTTTTGGGCCTATAACCTAAGACCACCAGAATCGGAAAGACAGAGGCAGGCAAATGTGCACTGCAACAATACTGAAATAGCCAAGACATGGAAGCAAAAAAAGGTCCATAAACAGATGAATGGACAAAGACGAAATGGTATATGTACCAAATGGAATAGTAGCCTCTGGAAAAAAATGAACAATGCTGTTTTCAGGACTAGAGTTGAGCCTAGAAATAATCATATAAGGTTAAGTAAGTCAAAAGGGTATGACAAATATCCTATGACATCATTTATACATGTTATCCTAAGATTGCTACCAATGAACATATTTCCACAGAAAAAGACACTCACAGACTTATCATATAAACTAAGGGTTAGCCAAAATGAAAGGTGGGAGGATGGGTAAATTAGGACTATGGGGTTAACATACATATACTAATGTATGTTAAATGTATATAAACATATAACATATAAATGATATGAATTATATATTCACCAATACCTTCAAAATATACATTCTGTAATCACATACATGGTAACAGGATCCGAAGATGAACAGACATATGTATGAATCATTGAGCATATTCTGTACAGCCAGAAAACCACAACACTCTAATCAAATTTACTCCGATAAGAAATAGAAATTAAATTTAAAAAACAAACATAAGTTAGGAGACATAAACTTCTGGGGGCTTGTCCCAGGACATTGCACTCTAATTTACAGGCTCGGAACACTACCTCCAGGAAGACTGTGTTGTCCTAGTAACAAGACTTGAGAACGTAATAATGCTGCCGCCTTGTGGCTGCTTCCCACAACAGTAGCTTTAAACCCAGTACCAATGGTTGCTTATATAGTCACAAGGACTGCAGGGCTGTAAAAGACACAGGCCCTCAAAAAATGCCCTGGGGTAGGGAATAGGCAAGGAAATTCAACACATGAGAAATTTTCAAGAAGTCAATAAGAGTACGGAAGTTGTACTCACTCTAAAAAAAAAGGAAAAGAAAAAAAGGACATGCCTAAAGCTCAGCATAAGGAATTATTAGCCACATGCGTATCCAACCTCCAAAAAGGTTTCAGCTCACACCGGTCATGACCATCAGCAAAAGGTCTACAAACTATAAATGCTGAAGGGGTTTTAGAGAACTGTGTACCTTCTAGCTGCTGGTGGGATGTAAAGTGGTAACAGCAGTAACGCAAAATGAATCGAGCTGCTTGAAAAGGTAAACATTGAGCTACCATATGATGCGGCAGGGCACATTTTGGGCCTATAACCTAAGACAACTGGATTCGGAAAGACAGAGGCAGGCAAATGTGCACTGCAACAATATTGAAGTAGCCAAGACATGGAAGCAAAAAAAAGGTCCATAAACAGATGAATGGACAAAGACGAAATGGTACACGTACCAAATGGAATACAAGCCTCTGGAAAAAAATGAACAATGCCGTTTTCAGGACTAGAGTTGAGCCTAGAAATAATCATATAAGGTTAAGTAAGTCAAAAGGGTATGACAGATATCCTATGATATCATTAATACATGTTATCCTAAGATTGCTACCAATGAACATATTTCCACAGAAAAAGACACTCACAGACTTATCAAATAAACTAGTGGTTAGCCAAAATGAAAGGTGGGAGGATGGGTAAATTAGGACAATGGGGTTAACATACATATACTAATGTATGTTAAATGTATATAAACATATCACATATAAACTATATGCATTATATCATCACCAATAGCTTCAAAAATATACATTCTGTAATCACGTACATGGTAGCAGGATCCGAAGATGAACAGACATATGTATGAATCATTGAGCAGATTCTGTACAGCCAGACAATCAAAACACTCTAAGCAAACTGACTCTGATAAGAAATAGAAATTAAATTTAAAAAGCAAACATAAGTTAGGAGACATAAACTTCTGGGGGCTTGTCCCAGCACATTCCACTCTAATTTACAACCTTGGAAAACTACCTCCAGGAAGACTCTGTTGCCCTAGTAACAAGAGTTGAGAACGTAATAATGCTGCCACCTTGTGGCTGTTTCCCACAACAGCAGCTTTAAACCCAGTGCCAAAGGTTGCTTAATAGTCACAAGGACTGCAGGGCTCTAAATGACACCGGCCCTCAAAGAATGCCCTGGAGTAGGGAATAGGCAAAAAAATTCAACACATGAGTAACTTTTCAAGAATTCAATAAGAGGAGGGAAGTTGTACTCACTCTTTAAAAAAAAAGGAAAAGAAAAAAAGGACATGCCTAAAGCTCAGCATAAGGAATTATTAGCCACATGCAAATTCAAATTCAAAAAGGTTTCAGGTGACACCAGTCATGACCATCAGCAAAAAGTCTACAAACTATAAATGCTGAAGGGGTTTTAGAGAATTGTGTACCTTCTAGCTGCTGGTGGGATGTAAAGTGGAAACAGCACTAACGCAAACTGAATCGAGCTGCTTGAAAAGGTAAAAATTGAGCTACCAAATGATGGGGCAGGGCACCTTTTGGGCCTATAACCTAAGACCACCAAAATTGGAAAGACAGAGGCAGGCAAATATGCACTGCAACAATACTGAAATAGCCAAGATATGGAAGCAAAAAAAAGGTCCATAAACAGATGAATGGACAAAGAAGAAGTGGTATACGGACAGAATGGAATAGTAGCCTCGGGAGAAAAATGAACAATGCTGTTTTCAGGACTACAGTTGAGCCTAGAAAAAATCATATAAGGTTAAGTAAGTCAAAAGGGTATGACAAATATTCTATGATATCATTTATACAAGTTTTCTTAAGATTGCTACCAATGAACATATTTCCACAGAAAAAGACACTCACAGACTTATCAAATAAACTAATGGTTAGCCAAAATGAAAGGTGGGGGGATGGGTAAGTTAGGACTATGGGGTTAACATACATATACTAATGTAAGTTAAATGTATATAAACATATAACATATAAACGATATGAATTATATAATCACCAATACCTTCAAAATATATATTCTGTGATCACATACATGGTAACAGGATCCGAAGATGAACAGACATATGTATGAATCATTGAACAGATTCTGTACAGCCAGACAATCAAAACACTCTAATCAAATTTACTCCGATAAAAAATACAAATTAAATTTAAAAAACAAACATAAGTAAGGAGACATAAACTTCTGGGGGCTTGTCCCAGCACATTGCACTCTAATTTAAAAGCTCGGAACACTACCTCCAGGAAGACTCTGTTGTCCTAGTAACAAGACTTGAGAACGTAATAATGCTGCCGCCTTGTGGCTGTCTCCAAAAACAGCACCTTTAAACCCAGTGCCAATGGTTGCTTATATAGTCACAAGGACTGCACGGTTGTAAATGACACAGGCACTCAAAAAATGCCCTGGGGTAGGGAATAGGCAAGAAAATTCAACACATAAGAAACTTTTCAAGAAATCAATAAGAGGAGGGAAGTTGTACTCACTCTTTTTAAAAAAAAGGAAAAGAAAAAATAGGACATGCCTAAAGCTCAGCATAAGGAATTATTAGCCACATGCGTATCCAACCTCCAAAAAGGTTTCAGCTCACACCAGTCATGACCATCAGCAAAAAGTCTACAAACTATAAATGCTGAAGGGGTTTTAGAGAAGTGTGTACCTTCTAGCTGCTGGTGGGATATAAAGTCGTAACAGCACTAATGCAAACTGAATCGAGCTGCTTGAAAACGTAAAAATTGAGCTACCATATGATGCGGCAGGGCACCTTTTGGGCCTATAACCTAAGACCACCAGAATCGGAAAGACAGAGGCAGGCAAATGTGCACTGCAACAATACTGAAATAGCAAAGACATGGAAGCAAAAAAAAGGTCCATAAACAGGTGAATGGACAAAGAAGAAGTGGTATATGGACAGAATGGAAGAGTAGCCTCGGGAAAAAAATGAACAATGCCGTTTTCAGGACTAGAGTTGAGACTAGAAATAATCATATAAGGTTAAGTAAGACAAAAGGGTATTACAAATATCCTATGATATTATTTATACAAGTTTTCCTAAGATTGCTACCAATGAACATATTTCCACAGAAAAAGACACTCACAGACTTATCAAATAAACTAATGGTTAGCCAAAATGAAAGGTGGGAGGATGGGTAAATTAGGACTATGGGGTTAACATACATATACTAATGTAAGTTAAATGTATATAAACATATAACATATAAATGATATGAATTATATATTCACCAATACCTTCAAAATATACATTCTGTAATCACATACATGGTAACAGGATCCGAAGATGAACAGACATATGTGTGAATCATTGAGCAGATTCTGTACAGCCAGACAATCAAAACACTCTAATCAAATTTACTCCGATAAGAAAGACAAATTAAATTTAAAAAACAAACATAAGTAAGGAGACATAAACTTCTGGGGGCTTGTCCCAGCACATTGCACTCTAATTTACAAGCTCGGAACACTACCTCCAGGAAGACTCTGTTGTCCTAGTAACAAGACTTGAGAACGTAATAATGCTGCCGCCTTGTGGCTGTCTCCCAAAACAGCAGCTTTAAACCCAGTGACAATGGTTGCTTATATAGTCACAAGGACTGCAGGGCTGTAAATGACACAGGCCCTCAAAAATTGCCCTGGGGTAGGGAATAGGCAAGAAAATCCAACACATGAGAAATTTTTCAAGAAGTCAATAAGAGGAGGGGAGTTGTACTCACTCTTTAAAAAAAAAAAGGAAAAGAAAAAAAAGGACATGCCAAAAGCTTAGTATAAGGAATTATTAGCCACATAAAAATTCAAATTCAAAAAGGTTTCAGCTCACACCAGTCATTACCATCAGCAAAATGTCTACAAACTATAAATGCTGAAGGGGTTTTAGAGATCTGTGTACCTTCTAGCTGCTGGTGGGATGTAAAGTGGCAACAGCAGTAACGCAAACTGAATCGAGCTGCTTGAAAAGGTAAAAATTGAGTTACCATATGGTGCGGCAGGGCACCTTTTGGGCCTATAACCTAAGACCACCAGATTCGGAAAGAGAGAGGCAGGCAAAAGTGCATTGCAACAATATTGAAATAGCCAAGACATGGAAGCAAAAAAAAAGGTCCATAAACAGATGAATGGACAAAGACGAAGTGGGATACGTACCAAATGGAATAGTAGCCTCGGGAAAAAAATGAACAATGCCGTTTTCAGGACTACAGTTGAGCCTAGAAATAATCATATAAGGTTAAGTAAGTCAAAAGGGTATGACAGATATCCTATGATATCATTAATACATGTTATCCTAAGATTGCTACCAATGAACATATTTCCACAGAAAAAGACACTCACAGACTTATCAAATAAACTAGTGGTTAGCCAAAATGAAAGGTGGGAGGATGGGTAAATTAGGACAATGGGGTTAACATACATATACTAATGTATGTTAAATGTATATAAACATATCACATATAAACTATATGCATTATATCATCACCAATAGCTTCAAAAATATACATTCTGTAATCACGTACATGGTAGCAGGATCCGAAGATGAACAGACATATGTATGAATCATTGAGCAGATTCTGTACAGCCAGACAATCAAAACACTCTAAGCAAACTGACTCTGATAAGAAATAGAAATTAAATTTAAAAAGCAAACATAAGTTAGGAGACATAAACTTCTGGGGGCTTGTCCCAGCACATTCCACTCTAATTTACAACCTTGGAAAACTACCTCCAGGAAGACTCTGTTGCCCTAGTAACAAGAGTTGAGAACGTAATAATGCTGCCACCTTGTGGCTGTTTCCCACAACAGCAGCTTTAAACCCAGTGCCAAAGGTTGCTTAATAGTCACAAGGACTGCAGGGCTCTAAATGACACCGGCCCTCAAAGAATGCCCTGGAGTAGGGAATAGGCAAAAAAATTCAACACATGAGTAACTTTTCAAGAATTCAATAAGAGGAGGGAAGTTGTACTCACTCTTTAAAAAAAAAGGAAAAGAAAAAAAGGACATGCCTAAAGCTCAGCATAAGGAATTATTAGCCACATGCAAATTCAAATTCAAAAAGGTTTCAGGTGACACCAGTCATGACCATCAGCAAAAAGTCTACAAACTATAAATGCTGAAGGGGTTTTAGAGAATTGTGTACCTTCTAGCTGCTGGTGGGATGTAAAGTGGAAACAGCACTAACGCAAACTGAATCGAGCTGCTTGAAAAGGTAAAAATTGAGCTACCAAATGATGGGGCAGGGCACCTTTTGGGCCTATAACCTAAGACCACCAAAATTGGAAAGACAGAGGCAGGCAAATATGCACTGCAACAATACTGAAATAGCCAAGATATGGAAGCAAAAAAAAGGTCCATAAACAGATGAATGGACAAAGAAGAAGTGGTATACGGACAGAATGGAATAGTAGCCTCGGGAGAAAAATGAACAATGCTGTTTTCAGGACTACAGTTGAGCCTAGAAAAAATCATATAAGGTTAAGTAAGTCAAAAGGGTATGACAAATATTCTATGATATCATTTATACAAGTTTTCTTAAGATTGCTACCAATGAACATATTTCCACAGAAAAAGACACTCACAGACTTATCAAATAAACTAATGGTTAGCCAAAATGAAAGGTGGGGGGATGGGTAAGTTAGGACTATGGGGTTAACATACATATACTAATGTAAGTTAAATGTATATAAACATATAACATATAAACGATATGAATTATATAATCACCAATACCTTCAAAATATATATTCTGTGATCACATACATGGTAACAGGATCCGAAGATGAACAGACATATGTATGAATCATTGAACAGATTCTGTACAGCCAGACAATCAAAACACTCTAATCAAATTTACTCCGATAAAAAATACAAATTAAATTTAAAAAACAAACATAAGTAAGGAGACATAAACTTCTGGGGGCTTGTCCCAGCACATTGCACTCTAATTTAAAAGCTCGGAACACTACCTCCAGGAAGACTCTGTTGTCCTAGTAACAAGACTTGAGAACGTAATAATGCTGCCGCCTTGTGGCTGTCTCCAAAAACAGCACCTTTAAACCCAGTGCCAATGGTTGCTTATATAGTCACAAGGACTGCACGGTTGTAAATGACACAGGCACTCAAATAATGCCCTGGGGTAGGGAATAGGCAAGAAAATTCAACACATAAGAAACTTTTCAAGAAATCAATAAGAGGAGGGAAGTTGTACTCACTCTTTTTAAAAAAAAGGAAAAGAAAAAATAGGACATGCCTAAAGCTCAGCATAAGGAATTATTAGCCACATGCGTATCCAACCTCCAAAAAGGTTTCAGCTCACACCAGTCATGACCATCAGCAAAAAGTCTACAAACTATAAATGCTGAAGGGGTTTTAGAGAAGTGTGTACCTTCTAGCTGCTGGTGGGATATAAAGTCGTAACAGCACTAATGCAAACTGAATCGAGCTGCTTGAAAACGTAAAAATTGAGCTACCATATGATGCGGCAGGGCACCTTTTGGGCCTATAACCTAAGACCACCAGAATCGGAAAGACAGAGGCAGGCAAATGTGCACTGCAACAATACTGAAATAGCAAAGACATGGAAGCAAAAAAAAGGTCCATAAACAGGTGAATGGACAAAGAAGAAGTGGTATATGGACAGAATGGAAGAGTAGCCTCGGGAAAAAAATGAACAATGCCGTTTTCAGGACTAGAGTTGAGACTAGAAATAATCATATAAGGTTAAGTAAGACAAAAGGGTATTACAAATATCCTATGATATTATTTATACAAGTTTTCCTAAGATTGCTACCAATGAACATATTTCCACAGAAAAAGACACTCACAGACTTATCAAATAAACTAATGGTTAGCCAAAATGAAAGGTGGGAGGATGGGTAAATTAGGACTATGGGGTTAACATACATATACTAATGTAAGTTAAATGTATATAAACATATAACATATAAATGATATGAATTATATATTCACCAATACCTTCAAAATATACATTCTGTAATCACATACATGGTAACAGGATCCGAAGATGAACAGACATATGTGTGAATCACTGAGCAGATTCTGTACAGCCAGACAATCAAAACACTCTAATCAAATTTACTCCGATAAGAAAGACAAATTAAATTTAAAAAACAAACATAAGTAAGGAGACATAAACTTCTGGGGGCTTGTCCCAGCACATTGCACTCTAATTTACAAGCTCGGAACACTACCTCCAGGAAGACTCTGTTGTCCTAGTAACAAGACTTGAGAACGTAATAATGCTGCCGCCTTGTGGCTGTCTCCCAAAACAGCAGCTTTAAACCCAGTGACAATGGTTGCTTATATAGTCACAAGGACTGCAGGGCTGTAAATGACACAGGCCCTCAAAAATTGCCCTGGGGTAGGGAATAGGGAAGAAAATCCAACACATGAGAAATTTTTCAAGAAGTCAATAAGAGGAGGGGAGTTGTACTCACTCTTTAAAAAAAAAAAGGAAAAGAAAAAAAAAGGACATGCCAAAAGCTTAGTATAAGGAATTATTAGCCACATACAAATTCAAATTCAAAAAGGTTTCAGCTCACACCAGTCATTACCATCAGCAAAATGTCTACAAACTATAAATGCTGAAGGGGTTTTAGAGATCTGTGTACCTTCTAGCTGCTGGTGGGATGTAAAGTGGCAACAGCAGTAACGCAAACTGAATCGAGCTGCTTGAAAAGGTAAAAATTGAGTTACCATATGGTGCGGCAGGGCACCTTTTGGGCCTATAACCTAAGACCACCAGATTCGGAAAGAGAGAGGCAGGCAAAAGTGCATTGCAACAATATTGAAATAGCCAAGACATGGAAGCAAAAAAAAAGGTCCATAAACAGATGAATGGACAAAGACGAAGTGGGATACGTACCAAATGGAATAGTAGCCTCGGGAAAAAAATGAACAATGCCGTTTTCAGGACTACAGTTGAGCCTAGAAATAATCATATAAGGTTAAGTAAGTCAAAAGGGTATGACAAATATCCTATGACATCATTTATACATGTTATCCTAAGATTGCTACCAATGAACATATTTCCACAGATAAAGACACTCACAGACTTATCAAATAAACTAATGGCTAGCCAAAATGAAAGGTGGGAGGATGGGTAAATTAGGACTATGGGGTTAAAATACATATACTAATGTATGTTAAATGTATATAAACATATAACATATGAAATATATAAATTATATAATCACCAATACCTTTAAAATATACATTCTGTAATCACATACATGCTAACAGGTTCGAAGATGAACAGACATATGTATGAATCATTGAGCAGATTCTGTACAGCCAGAAAACCACAACACTCTAATCAAATTTACTCCGATAAAAAATACAAATTAAATTTAAAAAACAAACATAAGTTAGGAGACATAAACTTCTGGGGGCTTGTCCCAGCACATTGCACTCTAATTTACAAGCTCGGAACACTACCTCCAGGAAGACTGTGTTGTCCTAGTAACAAGACTTGAGAACGTAATAATGCTGCCGCCTTGTGGCTGCTTCCCACAACAGTAGCTTTAAACCCAGTGCCAATGGTTGCTTATATAGTCACAAGGACTGCAGGGCTGTAAAAGACACAGGCCCTCAAAAAATGCCCTGGGGTATGGAATTGGCAAGAAAATTCAACACATGAGAAATTTTCAAGAAGTCAATAAGAGGAGGGAAGTTGTAGTCACTCTTTAAAAAAAAAGGAAAAGAAAAAAAGGACATGCCTAAAGCTCAGCATAAGGAATTATTAGCCACATGCGTATCCAACCTCCAAAAAGGTTTCAGCTCACACCAGTCATGACCATCAGCAAAAAGTCTACAAACTATAAATGCTGAAGGGGTTTTAGAGAACTGTGTACCTTCTAGCTGCTGGTGGGATGTAAAGTGGTAACAGCAGTAACGCAAAATGAATCGAGCTGCTTGAAAAGGTAAACATTGAGCTACCATATGATGCGGCAGGGCACATTTTGGGCCTATAACCTAAGACAACTGGATTCGGAAAGACAGAGGCAGGCAAATGTGCACTGCAACAATATTGAAATAGCCAAGACATGGAAGCAAAAAAAAGGTCCATAAACAGATGAATGGACAAAGACGAAATGGTACACGTACCAAATGGAATACAAGCCTCTGGAAAAAAATGAACAATGCCGTTTTCAGGACTAGAGTTGAGCCTAGAAATAATCATATAAGGTTAAGTAAGTCAAAAGGGTATGACAAATATCCTATGATATCATTAATACATGCTATCCTAAGATTGCTACCAATGAACATATTTCCACAGAAAAAGACACTCTCAGACTTATCAAATAAACTAATGGTTAGCCAAAATGAAAGGTGGGAGGATGGGTAAATTAGGACAATGGGGTTAACATACATATACTAATGTATGTTAAATGTATATAAACATATCACATATAAACTATATGCATTATATCATCACCAATAGCTACAAAAATATACATTCTGTAATCACGTACATGGTAGCAGGATCCGAAGATGAACAGACATATGTATGAATCATTGAGCAGATTCTGTACAGCCAGACAATCAAAACACTCTAAGCAAACTGACTCTGATAAGAAATAGAAATTAAATTTAAAAAGCAAACATAAGTTAGGAGACATAAACTTCTGGGGGCTTGTCCCAGCACATTCCACTCTAATTTACAACCTTGGAAAACTACCTCCAGGAAGACTCTGTTGCCCTAGTAACAAGAGTTGAGAACGTAATAATGCTGCCACCTTGTGGCTGTTTCCCACAACAGCAGCTTTAAACCCAGTGCCAAAGGTTGCTTAATAGTCACAAGGACTGCAGGGCTCTAAATGACACCGGCCCTCAAAGAATGCCCTGGAGTAGGGAATAGGCAAAAAAATTCAACACATGAGTAACTTTTCAAGAAGTCAATAAGAGGAGGGAAGTTGTACTCACTCTTTAAAAAAAAAAGGAAAAGAATAAAAAAGGACATGCCTAAAGCTTAGTATAAGGAATTATTAGCCACATACAAATTCAAATTCAAAAAGGTTTCAGGTGACACCAGTCATTACCATCAGCAAAATGTCTACAAAGTATAAATGCTGAAGGGGTTTTAGAGATCTGTGTACCTTCTAGCTGCTGGTGGGATGTAAAGTGGAAACAGCACTAACGCAAATTGAATCGAGCTGCTTGAAAAGGTAAAAATTGAGCTACCAAATGATGCGGCAGGGCACCTTTTGGGCCTATAACCTAAGACCACCAAAATTGGAAAGACAGAGGCAGGCAAATATGCACTGCAACAATACTGAAATAGCCAAGATATGGAAGCAAAAAAAAGGTCCATAAACAGATGAATGGACAAAGAAGAAGTGGTATACGGACAGAATGGAATAGTAGCCTCGGGAGAAAAATGAACAATGCTGTTTTCAGGACTACAGTTGAGCCTAGAAAAAATCATATAAGGTTAAGTAAGTCAAAAGGGTATGACAAATATCCTATGATATCATTTATACAAGTTTTCTTAAGATTGCTACCAATGAACATATTTCCACAGAAAAAGACACTCACAGACTTATCAAATAAACTAATGGTTAGCCAAAATGAAAGGTGGGGGGATGGGTAAGTTAGGACTATGGGGTTAACATACATATACTAATGTAAGTTAAATGTATATACACATATAACATATAAAAGATATGAATTATATAATCACCAATACCTTCAAAATATATATTCTGTAATCACATACTTGATAACAGGTTCCGAAGATGAACAGATATAGGTATGAATCATTGAGCAGATTCTGTACAGCCAATCAAAACACTCTAATCAAATTTACTCCGATAAGAAATAGAAATTAAATTTAAAAAGCAAACATAAGTTAGGAGACATAAACTTCTGGGGGCTTGTCCCAGCACATTCCACTCTAATTTACAACCTTGGAAAACTACCTCCAGGAAGACTCTGTTGCCCTAGTAACAAGAGTTGAGAACGTAATAATGCTGCCGCCTTGTGGCTGTTTCCCACAACAGCAGCTTTAAACCCAGTGCCAAAGGTTGCTTAATAGTCACAAGGACTGAAGGGCTCTAAATGACACCTGCCTTCAAAAAATGCCCTGGGGTAGGGAATAGGCAAAAAAATTCAACACATGAGAAATTTCCAAGAAGTCAATAAGAGGAGGGAAGTTGTACTCACTCTTTAAAAAAAAAAGGAAAAGAAAAAAAAGGAGATGCCTAAAGCTTAGTATAAGGAATTATTAGCCACATACAAATTCAAATTCAAAAAGGTTTCAGCTCACACCAGTCATTACCATCAGCAAAATGTCTACAAACTATAAATGCTGAAGGGGTTTTAGAGATCTGTGTACCTTCTAGCTGCTGGTGGGATGTAAAGTGGAAACAGCACTAACGCAAACTGAATCGAGCTGCTTGAAAAGGTAAAAATTGAGCTACCAAATGATGCGGCAGGGCACCTTTTGGGCCTATAACCTAAGACCACCAAAATTGGAAAGACAGAGGCAGGCAAATATGCACTGCAACAATACTGAAATAGTCAAGATATGGAAGCAAAAAAAAGGTCCATAAACAGATGAATGGACAAAGAAGAAGTGGTATACGGACAGAATGTAATAGTAGCCTCGGGAGAAAAATGAACAATGCTGTTTTCAGGACTACAGTTGAGCCTAGAAAAAATCATATAAGGTCAAGTAAGTCAAAAGGGTATGACAAATATCCTATGATATCATTTATACAAGTTTTCTTAAGATTGCTACCAATGAACATATTTCCACAGAAAAAGACACTCACAGACTTATCAAATAAACTAATGGTTAGTCAAAATGAAAGGTGGGGGGATGGGTAAGTTAGGACTATGGGGTTAACATACATATACTAATGTAAGTTAAATGTATATAAACATATAACATATAAACGATATGAATTATATAATCACCAATACCTTCAAAATATATATTCTGTAATCACATACTTGATAACAGGTTCCGAAGATGAACAGATATATGTATGAATCATTGAGCAGATTCTGTACAGCCAATCAAAACACTCTAATCAAATTTACTCCGATAAGAAATAGAAATTAAATTTAAAAAGCAAACATAAGTTAGGAGACATAAACTTCTGGGGGCTTGTCCCAGCACATTCCACTCTAATTTACAACCTTGGAAAACTACCTCCAGGAAGACTCTGTTGCCCTAGTAACAAGAGTTGAGAACGTAATAATGCTGCCACCTTGTGGCTGTTTCCCACAACAGCAGCTTTAAACCCAGTGCCAACGGTTGCTTAATAGTCACAAGGACTGCAGGGCTCTAAATGACACCGGCCCTCAAAGAATGCCCTGGAGTAGGGAATAGGCAAAAAAATTCAACACATGAGTAAATATTCAAGAAGTCAATAAGAGGAGGGAAGTTGTACTCACTCTTTAAAACAAAAGGAAAAGAAAAAAATGACATGCCTAAAGCTCAGTATAAGGAATTATTAGCCACATGCAAATTCAAATTCAAAAAGGTTTCAGGTAACACCACTCATGACCATCATCAAAAAGTCTACAAACTATAAATGCTGAAGGGGTTTTAGAGGAATGTGTACCTTCTAGCTGCTGGTGGGATGTAAAGAAGTAATACCACTAATGCAAACTGAATGGAGCTGCTTGAAAAGGTAAAAATTGAGTTACCATACGATGCGGCAGGGCACCTTTTGGGCCTATAACCTAAGACCACCAGAATCGGAAAGACAGAGGCAGGCAAATGTGCACTGCAACAATACTGAAATAGCCAAGACATGGAAGCAAAAAAAGGTCCATAAACAGATGAATGGACAAAGACGAAATGGTATATGTACCAAATGGAATAGTAGCCTCTGGAAAAAAATGAACAATGCTGTTTTCAGGACTAGAGTTGAGCCTAGAAATAATCATATAAGGTTAAGTAAGTCAAAAGGGTATAACAAATATCCTATGACATCATTTATACATGTTATCCTAAGATTGCTAGCAATGAACATATTTCCACAGAAAAAGACACTCACAGACTTATCATATAAACTAAGGGTTAGCCAAAATGAAAGGTGGGAGGATGGGTAAATTAGGACTATGGGGTTAACATACATATACTAATGTATGTTAAATGTATATAAACATATAACATATAAATGATATGAATTATATATTCACCAATACCTTCAAAATATACATTCTGTAATCACATACATGGTAACAGGATCCGAAGATGAACAGACATATGTATGAATCATTGAGCATATTCTGTACAGCCAGAAAACCACAACACTCTAATCAAATTTACTCCGATAAGAAATAGAAATTAAATTTAAAAAACAAACATAAGTTAGGAGACATAAACTTCTGGGGGCTTGTCCCAGGACATTGCACTCTAATTTACAGGCTCGGAACACTACCTCCAGGAAGACTGTGTTGTCCTAGTAACAAGACTTGAGAACGTAATAATGCTGCCGCCTTGTGGCTGCTTCCCACAACAGTAGCTTTAAACCCAGTACCAATGGTTGCTTATATAGTCACAAGGACTGCAGGGCTGTAAAAGACACAGGCCCTCAAAAAATGCCCTGGTGTAGGGAATAGGCAAGGAAATTCAACACGTGAGAAATTTTCAAGAAGTCAATAAGAGTACGGAAGTTGTACTCACTCTAAAAAAAAAGGAAAAGAAAAAAAGGACATGCCTAAAGCTCAGCATAAGGAATTATTAGCCACATGCGTATCCAACCTCCAAAAAGGTTTCAGCTCACACCAGTCATGACCATCAGCAAAAGGTCTACAAACTATAAATGCTGAAGGGGTTTTAGAGAACTGTGTACCTTCTAGCTGCTGGTGGGATGTAAAGTGGTAACAGCAGTAACGCAAACTGAATCAAGCTGCTTGAAAAGGTAAACATTGAGCTACCATATGATGCGGCAGGGCACATTTTGGGCCTATAACCTAAGACAACTGGATTCGGAAAGACAGAGGCAGGCAAATGTGCACTGCAACAATATTGAAATAGCCAAGACATGGAAGCAAAAAAAAGGTCCATAAACAGATGAATGGACAAAGACGAAATGGTACACGTACCAAATGGAATACAAGCCTCTGGAAAAAAATGAACAATGCCGTTTTCAGGACTAGAGTTGAGCCTAGAAATAATCATATAAGGTTAAGTAAGTCAAAAGGGTATGACAAATATCCTATGATATCATTAATACATGTTATCCTAAGATTGCTACCAATGAACATATTTCCACAGAAAAAGACACTCACAGACTTATCAAATAAACTAGTGGTTAGCCAAAATGAAAGGTGGGAGGATGGGTAAATTAGGACAATGGGGTTAACATACATATACTAATGTATGTTAAATGTATATAAACATATCACATATAAACTATATGCATTATATCATCACCAATAGCTTCAAAAATATACATTCTGTAATCACGTACATGGTAGCAGGATCCGAAGATGAACAGACATATGTATGAATCATTGAGCAGATTCTGTACAGCCAGACAATCAAAACACTCTAAGCAAACTGACTCTGATAAGAAATAGAAATTAAATTTAAAAAGCAAACATAAGTTAGGAGACATAAACTTCTGGGGGCTTATCCCAGCACATTCCACTCTAATTTACAACCTTGGAAAACTACCTCCAGGAAGACTCTGTTGCCCTAGTAACAAGAGTTGAGAACGTAATAATGCTGCCACCTTGTGGCTGTTTCCCACAACAGCAGCTTTAAACCCAGTGCCAAAGGTTGCTTAATAGTCACAAGGACTGCAGGGCTCTAAATGACACCGGCCCTCAAAGAATGCCCTGGAGTAGGGAATAGGCAAAAAAATTCAACACGAATAACTTTTCAAGAATTCAATAAGAGGAGGGAAGTTGTACTCACTCTTTAAAAAAAAAGGAAAAGAAAAAAAGGACATGCCTAAAGCTCAGCATAAGGAATTATTAGCCACATGCAAATTCAAATTCAAAAAGGTTTCAGGTGACACCAGTCATGACCATCAGCAAAAAGTCTACAAACTATAAATGCTGAAGGGGTTTTAGAGAATTGTGTACCTTCTAGCTGCTGGTGGGATGTAAAGTGGAAACAGCACTAACGCAAACTGAATCGAGCTGCTTGAAAAGGTAAAAATTGAGCTACCAAATGATGGGGCAGGGCACCTTTTGGGCCTATAACCTAAGACCACCAAAATTGGAAAGACAGAGGCAGGCAAATATGCACTGCAACAATACTGAAATAGCCAAGATATGGAAGCAAAAAAAAGGTCCATAAACAGATGAATGGACAAAGAAGAAGTGGTATACGGACAGAATGGAATAGTAGCCTCGGGAGAAAAATGAACAATGCTGTTTTCAGGACTACAGTTGAGCCTAGAAAAAAATCATATAAGGTTAAGTAAGTCAAAAGGGTATGACAAATATTCTATGATATCATTTATACAAGTTTTCTTAAGATTGCTACCAATGAACATATTTCCACAGAAAAAGACACTCACAGACTTATCAAATAAACTAATGGTTAGCCAAAATGAAAGGTGGGGGGATGGGTAAGTTAGGACTATGGGGTTAACATACATATACTAATGTAAGTTAAATGTATATAAACATATAACATATAAACGATATGAATTATATAATCACCAATACCTTCAAAATATATATTCTGTGATCACATACATGGTAACAGGATCCGAAGATGAACAGACATATGTATGAATCATTGAACAGATTCTGTACAGCCAGACAATCAAAACACTCTAATCAAATTTACTCCGATAAAAAATACAAATTAAATTTAAAAAACAAACATAAGTAAGGAGACATAAACTTCTGGGGGCTTGTCCCAGCACATTGCACTCTAATTTAAAAGCTCGGAACACTACCTCCAGGAAGACTCTGTTGTCCTAGTAACAAGACTTGAGAACGTAATAATGCTGCCGCCTTGTGGCTGTCTCCAAAAACAGCACCTTTAAACCCAGTGCCAATGGTTGCTTATATAGTCACAAGGACTGCACGGTTGTAAATGACACAGGCACTCAAAAAATGCCCTGGGGTAGGGAATAGGCAAGAAAATTCAACACATAAGAAACTTTTCAAGAAATCAATAAGAGGAGGGAAGTTGTACTCACTCTTTTTAAAAAAAAGGAAAAGAAAAAATAGGACATGCCTAAAGCTCAGCATAAGGAATTATTAGCCACATGCGTATCCAACCTCCAAAAAGGTTTCAGCTCACACCAGTCATGACCATCAGCAAAAAGTCTACAAACTATAAATGCTGAAGGGGTTTTAGAGAAGTGTGTACCTTCTAGCTGCTGGTGGGATATAAAGTCGTAACAGCACTAATGCAAACTGAATCGAGCTGCTTGAAAACGTAAAAATTGAGCTACCATATGATGCGGCAGGGCACCTTTTGGGCCTATAACCTAAGACCACCAGAATCGGAAAGACAGAGGCAGGCAAATGTGCACTGCAACAATACTGAAATAGCAAAGACATGGAAGCAAAAAAAAGGTCCATAAACAGGTGAATGGACAAAGAAGAAGTGGTATATGGACAGAATGGAAGAGTAGCCTCGGGAAAAAAATGAACAATGCCGTTTTCAGGACTAGAGTTGAGCCTAGAAATAATCATATAAGGTTAAGTAAGTCAAAAGGGTATGACAAATATCCTATGATATCATTAATACATGTTATCCTAAGATTGCTACCAATGAACATATTTCCACAGAAAAAGACACTCACAGACTTATCAAAAAAACTAATGGTTAGCCAAAATGAAAGGTGGGAGGATGGGTAAATTAGGACAATGGGGTTAACATACATATACTAATGTATGTTAAATGTATATAAACATATCACATATAAACTATATGCATTATATCATCACCAATAGCTTCAAAAATATACATTCTGTAATCACGTACATGGTAGCAGGATCCGAAGATGAACAGACATATGTATGAATCATTGAGCAGATTCTGTACAGCCAGACAATCAAAACACTCTAAGCAAACTGACTCTGATAAGAAATAGAAATTAAATTTAAAAAGCAAACATAAGTTAGGAGACATAAACTTCTGGGGGCTTGTCCCAGCACATTCCACTCTAATTTACAACCTTGGAAAACTACCTCCAGGAAGACTCTGTTGCCCTAGTAACAAGAGTTGAGAACGTAATAATGCTGCCACCTTGTGGCTGTTTCCCACAACAGCAGCTTTAAACCCAGTGCCAAAGGTTGCTTAATAGTCACAAGGACTGCAGGGCTCTAAATGACACCGGCCCTCAAAGAATGCCCTGGAGTAGGGAATAGGCAAAAAAATTCAACACATGAGTAACTTTTCAAGAAGTCAATAAGAGGAGGGAAGTTGTACTCACTCTTTAAAAAAAAAAGGAAAAGAATAAAAAAGGACATGCCTAAAGCTCAGTATAAGGAATTATTAGCCACATGCAAATTCAAATTCAAAAAGGTTTCAGGTGACACCAGTCATGACCATCAGCAAAAAGTCTACAAACTATAAATGCTGAAGGGGTTTTAGAGAATTGTGTACCTTCTAGCTGCTGGTGGGACGTAAAGTGGAAACAGCACTAACGCAAACTGAATCGAGCTGCTTGAAAAGGTAAAAATTGAGCTACCAAATGATGGGGCAGGGCACATTTTGGGCCTATAACCTAAGACCACCAAAATTGGAAAGACAGAGGCAGGCAAATATGCACTGCAACAATACTGAAATAGCCAAGATATGGAAGCAAAAAAAAGGTCCATAAACAGATGAATGGACAAAGAAGAAGTGGTATATGGACAGAATGGAAGAGTAGCCTCGGGAAAAAAATGAACAATGCCGTTTTCAGGAGTAGAGTTGAGACTAGAAATAATCATATAAGGTTAAGTAAGACAAAAGGGTATTACAAATATCCTATGATATTATTAATACATGTTATCCTAAGATTGCTACCAATGAACATATTTCCACAGAAAAAGACACTCACAGACTTATCAAATAAACTAATGGTTAGCGAAAATGAAAGGTGGGAGGATGGGTAAATTAGGACTATGGGGTTAACATACATATACTAGTGTAAGTTAAATGTATATAAACATATAACATATAAATGATATGAATTATATATTCACCAATACCTTCAAAATATACATTCTGTAATCACATACATGGTAACAGGATCCGAAGATGAACAGACATATGTGTGAATCATTGAGCAGATTCTGTACAGCCAGACAATCAAAACACTCTAATCAAATTTACTCCGATAAGAAAGACAAATTAAATTTAAAAAACAAACATAAGTAAGGAGACATAAACTTCTGGGGGCTTGTCCCAGCACATTGCACTCTAATTTACAAGCTCGGAACACTACCTCCAGGAAGACTCTGTTGTCCTAGTAACAAGACTTGAGAACGTAATAATGCTGCCGCCTTGTGGCTGTCTCCCAAAACAGCAGCTTTAAACCCAATGACAATGGTTGCTTATATAGTCAAAAGGACTGCAGGGCTGTAAATGACACAGGCCCTCAAAAATTGCCCTGGGGTAGGGAATAGGCAAGAAAATCCAACACATGAGAAATTTTTCAAGAAGTCAATAAGAGGAGGGGAGTTGTACTCACTCTTTAAAAAAAAAAGGAAAAAAAAAGAAGGACATGCCTAAAGCTTAGTATAAGGAATTATTAGCCACATACAAATTCAAATTCAAAAACGTTTCAGCTCACACCAGTCATTACCATCAGCAAAATGTCTACAAACTATAAATGCTGAAGGGGTTTTAGAGATCTGTGTACCTTCTAGCTGCTGGTGGGATGTAAAGTGGAAACAGCACTAACGCAAACTGAATCGAGCTGCTTGAAAAGGTAAAAATTGAGCTACCAAATGATGCGGCAGGGCACCTTTTGGGCCTATAACCTAAGACCACCAAAATTGGAAAGACAGAGGCAGGCAAATATGCACTGCAACAATACTGAAATAGCCAAGATATGGAAGCAAAAAAAAGGTCCATAAACAGATGAATGGACAAAGAAGAAGTGGTATATGGACAGAATGGAATAGTAGCCTCGGGAGAAAAATGAACAATGCTGTTTTCAGGACTACAGTTGAGCCTAGAAAAAATCATATAAGGTTAAGTAAGTCAAAAGGGTATGACAAATATCCTATGATATCATTTATACAAGTTTTCTTAAGATTGCTACCAATGAACATATTTCCACAGAAAAAGACACTCACAGACTTATCAAATAAACTAATGGTTAGCCAAAATGAAAGGTGGGGGGATGGGTAAGTTAGGACTATGGGGTTAACATACATATACTAATGTAAGTTAAATGTATATAAACATATAACATATAAACGATATGAATTATATAATCACCAATACCTTCAAAATATATATTCTGTAATCATATACATGCTAACAGGTTCGAAGATGAACAGACATATGTATGAATCATTGAGCAGATTCTGTACAGCCAGAAAACCACAACACTCTAATCAAATTTACTCCGATAAGAAATAGAAATTAAATTTAAAAAAAAAACATAAGTTAGGAGACATAAACTTCTGGGGGCTTGTCCCAGCATATTGCACTCTAATTTACAAGCTCAGAACACTACCTCCAGGAAGACTCTGTTCTCCTAGTAACAAGACTTGAGAACGCAATAATGCTGCCGCCTTGTGGCTGCTTCCCACAACAGTAGCTTTAAACCCAGTGCCAATGGTTGCTTATATAGTCACAAGGACTGCAGGGCTGTAAAAGACACAAGCCCTCAAAATATGCCCTGGGGTAGGGAATTGGCAAGAACATTCAACACATGAGAAATTTCCAAGAAGTCAATAAGAGGAGGGAAGTTGTACTCACTCTTTAAAAAAAAAAGGAAAAGAAAAAAAGGACATGCCTAAAGCTCAGTATAAGGAATTATTAGCCACATGCAAATTCAAATTCAAAAAGGTTTCAGCTCACTCCAGTCATGACCATCAGCAAAAAGTCTACAAACAATAAATGCTGAAGGGGTTTTAGAGAAGTGTGTACCTTCTAGCTGCTGGTGGGATGTAAAGTGGTAACAGCAGTAACGCAAACTGAATCGAGCTGCTTGAAAAGGTAAACATTGAGCTACCATATGATGAGGCAGGGCACATTTTGGGCCTATAACCTAAGACAACTGGATTCGGAAAGACAGAGGCAGGCAAATGTGCACTGCAACAATATTGAAATAGCCAAGACATGGAAGCAAAAAAAAGGTCCATAAACAGATGAATGGACAAAGACGAAATGGTACACGTACCAAATGGAATAGAAGCCTCTGGAAAAAAATGAACAATGCCGTTTTCAGGACTAGAGTTGAGCCTAGAAATAATCATATAAGGTTAAGTAAGTCAAAAGGGTATGACAAATATCCTATGATATCATTAATACATGTTATCCTAAGATTGCTACCAATGAACATATTTCCACAGAAAAAGACACTCACAGACTTATCAAATAAACTAATGGTTAGCCAAAATGAAAGGTGGGAGTATGGGTAAATTAGGACAATGGGGTTAACATACATATACTAATGTATGTTAAATGTATATAAACATATAATATATAAACTATATAAATAATATAATCACCAATACCTTTAAAATATACATTCTGTAATCACATACATGCTAACAGGTTCCGAAGATGAACAGATATATGTATGAATCATTGAACAGATTCTGTAAAGCCAGACAATCAAAACACTCTAATCAAATTTACTCCGATAAAAAATACAAATTAAATTTAAAAAACAAACATAAGTAAGGAGACATAAACTTCTGGGGGCTTGTCCCAGCACATTGCACTCTAATTTAAAAGCTCGGAACACTACCTCCAGGAAGACTCTGTTGTCCTAGTAACAAGACTTGAGAACGTAATAATGCTGCCGCCTTGTGGCTGTCTCCAAAAACAGCACCTTTAAACCTAGTGCCAATGGTTGCTTATATAGTCACAAGGACTGCACGGTTGTAAATGACACAGGCACTCAAAAAATACCCTGGGGTAGGGAATAGGCAAGAAAATTCAACACATAAGAAACTTTTCAAGAAATCAATAAGAGGAGGGAAGTTGTACTCACTCATTTTAAAAAAAAGGAAAAGAAAAAATAGGACATGCCTAAAGCTCAGCATAAGGAATTATTAGCCACATGCGTATCCAACCTCCAAAAAGGTTTCAGCTTACACCAGTCATGACCATCAGCAAAAAGTCTACAAACTATAAATGCTGAAGGGGTTTTAGAGAAGTGTGTACCTTCTAGCTGCTGGTGGGATATAAAGTCGTAACAGCACTAATGCAACCTGAATCGAGCTGCTTGAAAACGTAAAAATTGAGCTACCATATGATGCGGCAGGGCACCTTTTGGGCCTATAACCTAAGACCACCAGAATCGGAAAGACAGAGGCAGGCAAATGTGCACTGCAACAATACTGAAATAGCAAAGACATGGAAGCAAAAAAAAGGTCCATAAACAGGTGAATGGACAAAGAAGAAGTGGTATATGGACAGAATGGAAGAGTAGCCTCGGGAAAAAAATGAACAATGCCGTTTTCAGGACTAGAGTTGAGACTAGAAATAATCATATAAGGTTAAGTAAGACAAAAGGGTATTACAAATATCCTATGATATTATTTATACAAGTTTTCCTAAGATTGCTACCAATGAACATATTTCCACAGAAAAAGACACTCACAGACTTATCAAATAAACTAATGGTTAGCCAAAATGAAAGGTGGGAGGATGGGTAAATTAGGACTATGGGGTTAACATACATATACTAATGTAAGTTAAATGTATATAAACATATAACATATAAATGATATGAATTATATATTCACCAATACCTTCAAAATATACATTCTGTAATCACATACATGGTAACAGGATCCGAAGATGAACAGACATATGTGTGAATCATTGAGCAGATTCTGTACAGCCAGACAATCAAAACACTCTAATCAAATTTACTCCGATAAGAAAGACAAATTAAATTTAAAAAACAAACATAAGTAAGGAGACATAAACTTCTGGGGGCTTGTCCCAGCACATTGCACTCTAATTTAAAAGCTCGGAACACTACCTCCAGGAAGACTCTGTTGTCCTAGTAACAAGACTTGAGAACGTAATAATGCTGCCGCCTTGTGGCTGTCTCCCAAAACAGCAGCTTTAAACCCATTGACAATGGTTGCTTATATAGTCACAAGGACTGCAGGGCTGTAAATGACACAGGCCCTCAAAAATTGCCCTGGGGTAGGGAATAGGCAAGAAAATCCAACACATGAGAAATTTTTCAAGAAGTCAATAAGAGGAGGGGAGTTGTACTCACTCTTTAAAAAAAAAAAAGGAAAAGAAAAAAAAGGACATGCCTAAAGCTTAGTATAAGGAATTATTAGCCACATACAAATTCAAATTCAAAAAGGTTTCAGCTCACACCAGTCATTACCATCAGCAAAATGTCTACAAAGTATAAATGCTGAAGGGGTTTTAGAGATCTGTGTACCTTCTAGCTGCTGGTGGGATGTAAAGTGGAAACAGCACTAACGCAAATTGAATCGAGCTGCTTGAAAAGGTAAAAATTGAGCTACCAAATGATGCGGCAGGGCACCTTTTGGGCCTATAACCTAAGACCACCAAAATTGGAAAGACAGAGGCAGGCAAATATGCACTGCAACAATACTGAAATAGCCAAGATATGGAAGCAAAAAAAAGGTCCATAAACAGATGAATGGACAAAGAAGAAGTGGTATACGGACAGAATGGAATAGTAGCCTCGGGAGAAAAATGAACAATGCTGTTTTCAGGACTACAGTTGAGCCTAGAAAAAATCATATAAGGTTAAGTAAGTCAAAAGGGTATGACAAATATCCTATGATATCATTTATACAAGTTTTCTTAAGATTGCTACCAATGAACATATTTCCACAGAAAAAGACACTCACAGACTTATCAAATAAACTAATGGCTAGCCAAAATGAAAGGTGGGAGGATGGGTAAATTAGGACAATGGGGTTAAAATACATATACTAATGTATGTTAAATGTATATAAACATATAACATATGAAATATATAAATAATATAATCACCAATACCTTTAAAATATACATTCTGTAATCACATACATGCTAACAGGTTCGAAGATGAACAGACATATGTATGAATCATTGAGCAGATTCTGTACAGCCAGAAAACCACAACACTCTAATCAAATTTACTCCGATAAGAAATAGAAATTAAATTTAAAAAACAAACATAAGTTAGGAGACATAAACTTCTGGGGGCTTGTCCCAGCACATTGCACTCTAATTTACAAGCTCGGAACACTACCTCCAGGAAGACTGTGTTGTCCTAGTAACAAGACTTGAGAACGTAATAATGCTGCCGCCTTGTGGCTGCTTCCCACAACAGTAGCTTTAAACCCAGTGCCAATGGTTGCTTATATAGTCACAAGGACTGCAGGGCTGTAAAAGACACAGGCCCTCAAAAAATGCCCTGGGGTATGGAATTGGCAAGAAAATTCAACACATGAGTAACTTTTCAAGAAGTCAATAAGAGGAGGGAAGTTGTACTCACTCTTTAAAAAAAAAGGAAAAGAAAAAAAAAGGACATGCCTAAAGCTCAGTATAAGGAATTATTAGCCACATGCAAATTCAAATTCAAAAAGGTTTCAGGTGACACCAGTCATGACCATCAGCAAAAAGTCTACAAACTATAAATGCTGAAGGGGTTTTAGAGAATTGTGTACATTCTAGCTGCTGGTGGGATGTAAAGTGGTAACAGCACTAACGCATACTGAATGGAGCTGCTTGAAAAGGTAAAAATTGAGTTACCATATGATGCGGCAGGGCACCTATTGGGCCTATAACCTAAGACCACCAAAATCGGAAATACAGAGGCAGGCAAATGTGCACTGCAACAATACTGAAATACCCAAGACATGGAAGCAAAAAATGGTCCATAAACAGGTGAATGGACAAAGAAGAAGTGGTATATGGACAGAATGGAAGAGTAGCCTCGGGAAAAAAATGAACAATGCCGTTTTCAGAACTACAGTTGAGACTAGAAATAGTCATATAAGGTTAAGTAAGTCAAAAGGGTGTGACAAATATCCTATGAAATCATTTATACATGTTTTCCTAAGATTACTACCAATGAACATATTTCCACAGAAAAAGACAGTCACAGACTTATCAAAAATACTAACGGTTAGCCAAAATGAAAGGTGGGAGGATGGGTAAATTAGGACTATGGGGTTAACATACATATACTAAAGTATGTTAAATGTATATAAACATATAACATATGAACTATATAAATTATATAATCACCAAACCTTTAAAATATACATTCTGTAATCACATACATAATAACAGGTTCCGAAGATGAACAGATATATGTATGAATCATTGAGCAGATTCTGTACAGCCAATCAAAACACTCTAATCAAATTTACTCCGATAAGAAATAGAAATTAAATTTAAAAAGCAAACATAAGTTAGGAGACATAAACTTCTGGGGGCTTGTCCCAGCACATTCCACTCTAATTTACAACCTTGGAAAACTACCTCCAGGAAGACTCTGTTGCCCTAGTAAGAAGAGGTGAGAACGTAATAATGCTGCCGCCTTGTGGCTGTTTCCCACAACAGCAGCTTTAAACCCAGTGCCAAAGGTTGCTTAATAGTCACAAGGACTGAAGGGCTCTAAATGACACCTGCCTTCAAAAAATGCCCTGGGGTAGGGAATAGGCAAAAAAATTCAACACATGAGAAACTTTTCAAGAAGTCAATAAGAGGAGGGAAGTTGTACTCACTCTTTAAAACAAAAGGAAAAGAAAAAAATGACATGCCTAAAGCTCAGTATAAGGAATTATTAGCCACATGCAAATTCAAATTCAAAAAGGTTTCAGGTAACACCAGTCATGACCATCATCAAAAAGTCTACAAACTATAAATGCTGAAGGGGTTTTAGAGGAATGTGTACCTTCTAGCTGCTGGTGGGATGTAAAGAAGTAATACCACTAATGCAAACTGAATGGAGCTGCTTGAAAAGGTAAAAATTGAGTTACCATACGATGCAGCAGGGCACCTTTTGGGCCTATAACCTAAGACCACCAAAATCGGAAAGACAGAGGCAGGCAATTGTGCACTGCAACAATACTGAAATAGCCAAGACATGGAAGCAAAAAAAGGTCCATAAACAGATGAATGGACAAAGACGAAATGGTATACGTACCAAATGGAATAGTAGCCTCTGGAAAAAAATGAACAATGCCGTTTTCAGGACTAGAGTTGAGCCTAGAAATAATCATATAAGGTTAAGTAAGTCAAAAGGGTATGACAAATATCCTATGATATCATTTATACATGTTATCCTAAGATTGCTACCAATGAACATATTTCCACAGAAAAAGACACTCACAGACTTATCAAATAAACTAATGGTTAGCCAAAATGAAAGGTGGGGGGATGGGTAAATTACGACTATGGGGTTAACATACATATACTAATATAAGTTAAATGTATATAAACATATAACATATAAATGATATGAATTATATAATCACCAATACCTTCAAAATATACATTCTGTAATCACATACATGGTAACAGGATCCGAAGACGAACAGACATATGTGTGAATCATTGAATAGATTCTGTACAGCCAGACAATCAAAACACTCTAATCAAATTTACTCCGATAAAAAATACAAATTAAATTTAAAAAACAAACATAAGTAAGGAGACATAAACTTCTGGGGGCTTGTCCCAGCACATTGCACTCTAATTTACAAGCTCGGAACACTACCTCCAGGAAGACTCTGTTGTCCTAGTAACAAGACTTGAGAACGTAATAATGCTGCCGCCTTGTGGCTGTCTCCCAAAACAGCAGCTTTAAACCCAGTGACAATGGTTGCTTATATAGTCCCAAGGACTGCAGGGCTGTAAATGACACAGGCCCTCAAAAATTGCCCTGGGGTAGGGACTAGGCAAGAAAATCCAACACATGAGAAATTTTTCAAGAAGTCAATAAGAGGAGGGGAGTTGTACTCACTCTTTAAAAAAAAAAAGGAAAAGAAAAAAAAGTACATGCCTAAAGCTTAGTATAAGGAATTATTAGCCACATACAAATTCAAATTCAAAAAGGTTTCAGCTCACACCAGTCATTACCATCAGCAAAATGTCTACAAACTATAAATGCTGAAGGGGTTTTAGAGATCTGTGTACCTTCTAGCTGCTGGTGGGTTGTAAAGTGGAAACAGCACTAACGCAAACTGAATCGAGCTGCTTGAAAAGGTAAAAATTGAGCTACCAAATGATGCGGCAGGGCACCTTTTGGGCCTATAACCTAAGACCACCAAAATTGGAAAGACAGAGGCAGGCAAATATGCACTGCAACAATACTGAAATAGCCAAGATATGGAAGCAAAAAAAAGGTCCATAAACAGATGAATGGACAAAGAAGAAGTGGTATACGGACAGAATGGAATAGTAGCCTCGGGAGAAAAATGAACAATGCTGTTTTCAGGACTACAGTTGAGCCTAGAAAAAATCATATAAGGTTAAGTAAGTCAAAAGGGTATGACAAATATCCTATGATATCATTTATACAAGTTTTCTTAAGATTGCTACCAATGAACATATTTCCACAGAAAAAGACACTCACAGACTTATCAAATAAACTAATGGTTAGCCAAAATGAAAGGTGGGGGGATGGGTAAGTTAGGACTATGGGGTTAACATACATATACTAATGTAAGTTAAATGTATATAAACATATAACATATAAACGATATGAATTATATAATCACCAATACATTCAAAATATATATTCTGTGATCACATACATGGTAACAGGATCCGAAGATGAACAGACATATGTATGAATCATTGAGCAGATTCTGTACAGCCAGACAATCAAAACACTCTAATCAAATTTACTCCGATAAGAAATAGAAATTAAATTTAAAAAAAAAACATAAGTTAGGAGACATAAACTTCTGGGGGCTTGTCCCAGCATATTGCACTCTAATTTACAAGCTCAGAACACTACCTCCAGGAAGACTGTGTTCTCCTAGTAACAAGACTTGAGAACGCAATAATGCTGCCGCCTTGTGGCTGCTTCCCACAACAGCACTTTAAACCCAGTGCCAATGATTGCTTATATAGTCACAAGGACTGCAGGGCTGTAAATGACACAAGCCCTCAAAATATGCCCTGGGGTAGGGAATTGGCAAGAACATTCAACACATGAGAAATTTCCAAGAAGTCAATAAGAGGAGGGAAGTTGTACTCACTCTTTAAAAAAAAAAGGAAAAGAAAAAAAGGACATGCCTAAAGCTCAGTATAAGGAATTATTAGCCACATGCAAATTCAAATTCAAAAAGGTTTCAGCTCACTCCAGTCATGACCATCAGCAAAAAGTCTACAAACAATAAATGCTGAAGGGGTTTTAGAGAAGTGTGTACCTTCTAGCTGCTGGTGGGATGTAAAGTGGTAACAGCAGTAACGCAAACTGAATCGAGCTGCTTGAAAAGGTAAAAATTGAGTTACCATATGGTGCGGCAGGGCACCTTTTGGGCCTATAACCTAAGTCCACCAGATTCGGAAAGAGAGAGGCAGGCAAATGTGCATTGCAACAATATTGAAATAGCCAAGACATGGAAGCAAAAAAAAAGGTCCATAAACAGATGAATGGACAAAGACGAAGTGGGATACGTACCAAATGGAATAGTAGCCTCGGGAAAAAAATGAACAATGCCGTTTTCAGGACTACAGTTGAGCCTAGAAATAATCATATAAGGTTAAGTAAGTCAAAAGGGTATGACAAATATCCTATGACATCATTTATACATGTTATCCTAAGATTGCTACCAATGAACATATTTCCACAGAAAAAGACACTCACAGACTTATCAAATAAACTAATGGCTAGCCAAAATGAAAGGTGGGAGGATGGGTAAATTAGGACTATGGGGTTAACATACATATACTAATGTATGTTAAATGTATATAAACATATAACATATGAACTATATAAATTATATAATCACCAATACCTTTAAAATATACATTCTGTAATCACATACATGCTAACAGGTTCGAAGATGAACAGACATATGTATGAATCATTGAGCAGATTCTGTACAGCCAGAAAACCACAACACTCTAATCAAATTTACTCCGATAAGAAATAGAAATTAAATTTAAAAAACAAACATGAGTTAGGAGACATAAACTTCTGGGGGCTTGTCCCAGGACATTGCACTCTAATTTACAGGCTCGGAACACTACCTCCAGGAAGACTGTGTTGTCCTAGTAACAAGGCTTGAGAACGTAATAATGCTGCCGCCTTGTGGCTGCTTCCCACAACAGTAGCTTTAAACCCAGTGCCAATGGTTGCTTATATAGTCACAAGGACTGCAGGGCTGTAAAAGACACAGGCCCTCAAAAAATGCCCTGGGGTAGGGAATTGGCAAGAAAATTCAACACATGAGAAATTTTCAAGAAGTCAATAAGAGTACGGAAGTTGTACTCACTCTTTAAAAAAAAAGGAAAAGAAAAAAAGGACATGCCTAAAGCTCAGCATAAGGAATTATTAGCCACATGCGTATCCAACCTCCAAAAAGGTTTCAGCTCACACCAGTCATGACCATCAGCAAAAAGTCTACAAACTATAAATGCTGAAGGGGTTTTAGAGAACTGTGTACCTTCTAGCTGCTGTTTGGATGTAAAGTGGTAACAGCAGTAACGCAAACTGAATCGAGCTGCTTGAAAAGGTAAACATTGAGCTACCATATGATGTGGCAGGGCACCTTTTGGGCCTATAACCTAAGACCACCGGATTCGGAAAGACAGAGGCAGGCAAATGTGCACTGCAACAATATTGAAATAGCCAAGACATGGAAGCAAAAAAAAGGTCCATAAACAGATGAATGGACAAAGACGAAATGGTATACGTACCAAATGGAATAGTAGCCTCTGGAAAAAAATGAACAATGCCGTTTTCAGGACTAGAGTTGAGCCTAGAAATAATCATATAAGGTTAAGTAAGTCAAAAGGGTATGACAAATATCCTATGATATCATTTATACATGTTATCCTAAGATTGCTACCAATGAAAATATTTCCACAGAAAAAGACACTCACAGACTTATCAAATAAACTAATGGTTAGCCAAAATGAAAGGTGGGGGGATGGGTAAATTAGGACTATGGGGTTAACGTACATATACTAATATAAGTTAAATGTATATAAACATATAACATATAAATGATATGAATTATATAATCACCAATACCTTCAAAATATACATTCTGTAATCACATACATGCTAACAGGTTCCGAAGATGAACAGATATATGTATGAATCATTGAACAGATTCTGTACAGCCAGACAATCAAAACACTCTAATCAAATTTACTCCGATAAAAAATACAAATTAAATTTAAAAAACAAACATAAGTAAGGAGACATAAACTTCTGGGGGCTTGTCCCAGCACATTGCACTCTAATTTAAAAGCTCTGAACACTACCCCAAGGAAGACTCTGTTCTCCTAGTAACAAGACTTGAGAACGCAATAATGCTGCCGCCTTGTGGCTGCTTCCCACAACAGCACTTTAAACCCAGTGCCAATGATTGCTTATATAGTCCCAAGGACTGCAGGGCTGTAAATGACACAAGCCCTCAAAATATGCCCTGGGGTAGGGAATTGGCAAGAACATTCAACACATGAGAAATTTCCAAGAAGTCAATAAGAGGAGGGAAGTTGTACTCACTCTTTAAAAAAAAAAGGAAAAGAAAAAAAAGGACATGCCTAAAGCTTAGTATAAGGAATTATTAGCCACATACAAATTCAAATTCAAAAAGGTTTCAGCTCACACCAGTCATTACCATCAGGAAAATGTCTACAAACTATAAATGCTGAACGGGTTTTAGAGATCTGTGTACCTTCTAGCTGCTGGTGGGATGTAAAGTGGAAACAGCACTAACGCAAACTGAATCGAGCTGCTTGAAAAGGTAAAAATTGAGCTACCAAATGATGCGGCAGGGCACCTTTTGGGCCTATAACCTAAGACCACCAAAATTGGAAAGACAGAGGCAGGCAAATATGCACTGCAACAATACTGAAATAGCCAAGATATGGAAGCAAAAAAAAGGTCCATAAACAGATGAATGGACAAAGAAGAAGTGGTATACGGACAGAATGGAATAGTAGCCTCGGGAGAAAAATGAACAATGCTGTTTTCAGGACTACAGTTGAGCCTAGAAAAAATCATATAAGGTTAAGTAAGTCAAAAGGGTATGACAAATATCCTATGATATCATTTATACAAGTTTTCTTAAGATTGCTACCAATGAACATATTTCCACAGAAAAAGACACTCACAGACTTATCAAATAAACTAATGGTTAGCCAAAATGAAAGGTGGGGGGATGGGTAAATTAGGACTATGGGGTTAACATACATATACTAATGTAAGTTAAATGTATATAAACATATAACATATAAACGATATGAATTATATAATCACCAATACCTTCAAAATATATATTCTGTGATCACATACTTGATAACAGGTTCCGAAGATGAACAGATATATGTATGAATCATTGAGCAGATTCTGTACAGCCAATCAAAACACTCTAATCAAATTTACTCCGATAAGAAATAGAAATTAAATTTAAAAAGCAAACATAAGTTAGGAGACATAAACTTCTGGGGGCTTGTCCCAGCACATTCCACTCTAATTTACAACCTTGGAAAACTACCTCCAGGAAGACTCTGTTGCCCTAGTAACAAGAGTTGAGAACGTAATAATGCTGCCGCCTTGTGGCTGTTTCCCACAACAGCAGCTTTAAACCCAGTGCCAAAGGTTGCTTAATAGTCACAAGGACTGAAGGGCTCTAAATGACACCTGCCTTCAAAAAATGCCCTGGGGTAGGGAATAGGCAAAAAAATTCAACACATGAGAAACTTTTCAAGAAGTCAATAAGAGGAGGGAAGTTGTACTCACTCTTTAAAACAAAAGGAAAAGAAAAAAATGACATGCCTAAAGCTCAGTATAAGGAATTATTAGCCACATGCAAATTCAAATTCAAAAAGGTTTCAGGTAACACCACTCATGACCATCATCAAAAAGTCTACAAACTATAAATGCTGAAGGGGTTTTAGAGGAATGTGTACCTTCTAGCTGCTGGTGGGATGTAAAGAAGTAATACCACTAATGCAAACTGAATGGAGCTGCTTGAAAAGGTAAAAATTGAGTTACCATACGATGCAGCAGGGCACCTTTTGGGCCTATAACCTAAGACCACCAAAATCGGAAAGACAGAGGCAGGCAATTGTGCACTGCAACAATACTGAAATAGCCAAGACATGGAAGCAAAAAAAGGTCCATAAACAGATGAATGGACAAAGACGAAATGGTATACGTACCAAATGGAATAGTAGCCTCTGGAAAAAAATGAACAATGCCGTTTTCAGGACTAGAGTTGAGCCTAGAAATAATCATATAAGGTTAAGTAAGTCAAAAGGGTATGACAAATATCCTATGATATCATTTATACATGTTATCCTAAGATTGCTACCAATGAACATATTTCCACAGAAAAAGACACTCACAGACTTATCAAATAAACTAATGGTTAGCCAAAATGAAAGGTGGGGGGATGGGTAAATTAGGACTATGGGGTTAACATACATATACTAATATAAGTTAAATGTATATAAACATATAACATATAAATGATATGAATTATATAATCACCAATACCTTCAAAATATACATTCTGTAATCACATACATGGTAACAGGATCCGAAGACGAACAGACATATGTGTGAATCATTGAATAGATTCTGTACAGCCAGACAATCAAAACACTCTAATCAAATTTACTCCGATAAAAAATACAAATTAAATTTAAAAAACAAACATAAGTAAGGAGACATAAACTTCTGGGGGCTTGTCCCAGCACATTGCACTCTAATTTACAAGCTCGGAACACTACCTCCAGGAAGACTCTGTTGTCCTAGTAACAAGACTTGAGAACGTAATAATGCTGCCGCCTTGTGGCTGTCTCCCAAAACAGCAGCTTTAAACCCAGTGACAATGGTTGCTTATATAGTCCCAAGGACTGCAGGGCTGTAAATGACACAGGCCCTCAAAAATTGCCCTGGGGTAGGGACTAGGCAAGAAAATCCAACACATGAGAAATTTTTCAAGAAGTCAATAAGAGGAGGGGAGTTGTACTCACTCTTTAAAAAAAAAAGGAAAAGAAAAAAAAGTACATGCCTAAAGCTTAGTATAAGGAATTATTAGCCACATACAAATTCAAATTCAAAAAGGTTTCAGCTCACACCAGTCATTACCATCAGCAAAATGTCTACAAACTATAAATGCTGAAGGGGTTTTAGAGATCTGTGTACCTTCTAGCTGCTGGTGGGTTGTAAAGTGGAAACAGCACTAACGCAAACTGAATCGAGCTGCTTGAAAAGGTAAAAATTGAGCTACCAAATGATGCGGCAGGGCACCTTTTGGGCCTATAACCTAAGACCACCAAAATTGGAAAGACAGAGGCAGGCAAATATGCACTGCAACAATACTGAAATAGCCAAGATATGGAAGCAAAAAAAAGGTCCATAAACAGATGAATGGACAAAGAAGAAGTGGTATACGGACAGAATGGAATAGTAGCCTCGGGAGAAAAATGAACAATGCTGTTTTCAGGACTACAGTTGAGCCTAGAAAAAATCATATAAGGTTAAGTAAGTCAAAAGGGTATGACAAATATCCTATGATATCATTTATACAAGTTTTCTTAAGATTGCTACCAATGAACATATTTCCACAGAAAAAGACACTCACAGACTTATCAAATAAACTAATGGTTAGCCAAAATGAAAGGTGGGGGGATGGGTAAGTTAGGACTATGGGGTTAACATACATATACTAATGTAAGTTAAATGTATATAAACATATAACATATAAACGATATGAATTATATAATCACCAATACATTCAAAATATATATTCTGTGATCACATACATGGTAACAGGATCCGAAGATGAACAGACATATGTATGAATCATTGAGCAGATTCTGTACAGCCAGACAATCAAAACACTCTAATCAAATTTACTCCGATAAGAAATAGAAATTAAATTTAAAAAAAAAACATAAGTTAGGAGACATAAACTTCTGGGGGCTTGTCCCAGCATATTGCACTCTAATTTACAAGCTCAGAACACTACCTCCAGGAAGACTGTGTTCTCCTAGTAACAAGACTTGAGAACGCAATAATGCTGCCGCCTTGTGGCTGCTTCCCACAACAGCACTTTAAACCCAGTGCCAATGATTGCTTATATAGTCACAAGGACTGCAGGGCTGTAAATGACACAAGCCCTCAAAATATGCCCTGGGGTAGGGAATTGGCAAGAACATTCAACACATGAGAAATTTCCAAGAAGTCAATAAGAGGAGGGAAGTTGTACTCACTCTTTAAAAAAAAAAGGAAAAGAAAAAAAGGACATGCCTAAAGCTCAGTATAAGGAATTATTAGCCACATGCAAATTCAAATTCAAAAAGGTTTCAGCTCACTCCAGTCATGACCATCAGCAAAAAGTCTACAAACAATAAATGCTGAAGGGGTTTTAGAGAAGTGTGTACCTTCTAGCTGCTGGTGGGATGTAAAGTGGTAACAGCAGTAACGCAAACTGAATCGAGCTGCTTGAAAAGGTAAAAATTGAGTTACCATATGGTGCGGCAGGGCACCTTTTGGGCCTATAACCTAAGTCCACCAGATTCGGAAAGAGAGAGGCAGGCAAATGTGCATTGCAACAATATTGAAATAGCCAAGACATGGAAGCAAAAAAAAAGGTCCATAAACAGATGAATGGACAAAGACGAAGTGGGATACGTACCAAATGGAATAGTAGCCTCGGGAAAAAAATGAACAATGCCGTTTTCAGGACTACAGTTGAGCCTAGAAATAATCATATAAGGTTAAGTAAGTCAAAAGGGTATGACAAATATCCTATGACATCATTTATACATGTTATCCTAAGATTGCTACCAATGAACATATTTCCACAGAAAAAGACACTCACAGACTTATCAAATAAACTAATGGCTAGCCAAAATGAAAGGTGGGAGGATGGGTAAATTAGGACTATGGGGTTAACATACATATACTAATGTATGTTAAATGTATATAAACATATAACATATGAACTATATAAATTATATAATCACCAATACCTTTAAAATATACATTCTGTAATCACATACATGCTAACAGGTTCGAAGATGAACAGACATATGTATGAATCATTGAGCAGATTCTGTACAGCCAGAAAACCACAACACTCTAATCAAATTTACTCCGATAAGAAATAGAAATTAAATTTAAAAAACAAACATGAGTTAGGAGACATAAACTTCTGGGGGCTTGTCCCAGGACATTGCACTCTAATTTACAGGCTCGGAACACTACCTCCAGGAAGACTGTGTTGTCCTAGTAACAAGGCTTGAGAACGTAATAATGCTGCCGCCTTGTGGCTGCTTCCCACAACAGTAGCTTTAAACCCAGTGCCAATGGTTGCTTATATAGTCACAAGGACTGCAGGGCTGTAAAAGACACAGGCCCTCAAAAAATGCCCTGGGGTAGGGAATTGGCAAGAAAATTCAACACATGAGAAATTTTCAAGAAGTCAATAAGAGTACGGAAGTTGTACTCACTCTTTAAAAAAAAAGGAAAAGAAAAAAAGGACATGCCTAAAGCTCAGCATAAGGAATTATTAGCCACATGCGTATCCAACCTCCAAAAAGGTTTCAGCTCACACCAGTCATGACCATCAGCAAAAAGTCTACAAACTATAAATGCTGAAGGGGTTTTAGAGAACTGTGTACCTTCTAGCTGCTGTTTGGATGTAAAGTGGTAACAGCAGTAACGCAAACTGAATCGAGCTGCTTGAAAAGGTAAACATTGAGCTACCATATGATGTGGCAGGGCACCTTTTGGGCCTATAACCTAAGACCACCGGATTCGGAAAGACAGAGGCAGGCAAATGTGCACTGCAACAATATTGAAATAGCCAAGACATGGAAGCAAAAAAAAGGTCCATAAACAGATGAATGGACAAAGACGAAATGGTATACGTACCAAATGGAATAGTAGCCTCTGGAAAAAAATGAACAATGCCGTTTTCAGGACTAGAGTTGAGCCTAGAAATAATCATATAAGGTTAAGTAAGTCAAAAGGGTATGACAAATATCCTATGATATCATTTATACATGTTATCCTAAGATTGCTACCAATGAAAATATTTCCACAGAAAAAGACACTCACAGACTTATCAAATAAACTAATGGTTAGCCAAAATGAAAGGTGGGGGGATGGGTAAATTAGGACTATGGGGTTAACGTACATATACTAATATAAGTTAAATGTATATAAACATATAACATATAAATGATATGAATTATATAATCACCAATACCTTCAAAATATACATTCTGTAATCACATACATGCTAACAGGTTCCGAAGATGAACAGATATATGTATGAATCATTGAACAGATTCTGTACAGCCAGACAATCAAAACACTCTAATCAAATTTACTCCGATAAAAAATACAAATTAAATTTAAAAAACAAACATAAGTAAGGAGACATAAACTTCTGGGGGCTTGTCCCAGCACATTGCACTCTAATTTAAAAGCTCTGAACACTACCCCAAGGAAGACTCTGTTCTCCTAGTAACAAGACTTGAGAACGCAATAATGCTGCCGCCTTGTGGCTGCTTCCCACAACAGCACTTTAAACCCAGTGCCAATGATTGCTTATATAGTCCCAAGGACTGCAGGGCTGTAAATGACACAAGCCCTCAAAATATGCCCTGGGGTAGGGAATTGGCAAGAACATTCAACACATGAGAAATTTCCAAGAAGTCAATAAGAGGAGGGAAGTTGTACTCACTCTTTAAAAAAAAAAGGAAAAGAAAAAAAAGGACATGCCTAAAGCTTAGTATAAGGAATTATTAGCCACATACAAATTCAAATTCAAAAAGGTTTCAGCTCACACCAGTCATTACCATCAGGAAAATGTCTACAAACTATAAATGCTGAACGGGTTTTAGAGATCTGTGTACCTTCTAGCTGCTGGTGGGATGTAAAGTGGAAACAGCACTAACGCAAACTGAATCGAGCTGCTTGAAAAGGTAAAAATTGAGCTACCAAATGATGCGGCAGGGCACCTTTTGGGCCTATAACCTAAGACCACCAAAATTGGAAAGACAGAGGCAGGCAAATATGCACTGCAACAATACTGAAATAGCCAAGATATGGAAGCAAAAAAAAGGTCCATAAACAGATGAATGGACAAAGAAGAAGTGGTATACGGACAGAATGGAATAGTAGCCTCGGGAGAAAAATGAACAATGCTGTTTTCAGGACTACAGTTGAGCCTAGAAAAAATCATATAAGGTTAAGTAAGTCAAAAGGGTATGACAAATATCCTATGATATCATTTATACAAGTTTTCTTAAGATTGCTACCAATGAACATATTTCCACAGAAAAAGACACTCACAGACTTATCAAATAAACTAATGGTTAGCCAAAATGAAAGGTGGGGGGATGGGTAAATTAGGACTATGGGGTTAACATACATATACTAATGTAAGTTAAATGTATATAAACATATAACATATAAACGATATGAATTATATAATCACCAATACCTTCAAAATATATATTCTGTGATCACATACTTGATAACAGGTTCCGAAGATGAACAGATATATGTATGAATCATTGAGCAGATTCTGTACAGCCAATCAAAACACTCTAATCAAATTTACTCCGATAAGAAATAGAAATTAAATTTAAAAAGCAAACATAAGTTAGGAGACATAAACTTCTGGGGGCTTGTCCCAGCACATTCCACTCTAATTTACAACCTTGGAAAACTACCTCCAGGAAGACTCTGTTGCCCTAGTAACAAGAGTTGAGAACGTAATAATGCTGCCGCCTTGTGGCTGTTTCCCACAACAGCAGCTTTAAACCCAGTGCCAAAGGTTGCTTAATAGTCACAAGGACTGAAGGGCTCTAAATGACACCTGCCTTCAAAAAATGCCCTGGGGTAGGGAATAGGCAAAAAAATTCAACACATGAGAAACTTTTCAAGAAGTCAATAAGAGGAGGGAAGTTGTACTCACTCTTTAAAACAAAAGGAAAAGAAAAAAATGACATGCCTAAAGCTCAGTATAAGGAATTATTAGCCACATGCAAATTCAAATTCAAAAAGGTTTCAGGTAACACCACTCATGACCATCATCAAAAAGTCTACAAACTATAAATGCTGAAGGGGTTTTAGAGGAATGTGTACCTTCTAGCTGCTGGTGGGATGTAAAGAAGTAATACCACTAATGCAAACTGAATGGAGCTGCTTGAAAAGGTAAAAATTGAGTTACCATACGATGCAGCAGGGCACCTTTTGGGCCTATAACCTAAGACCACCAAAATCGGAAAGACAGAGGCAGGCAATTGTGCACTGCAACAATACTGAAATAGCCAAGACATGGAAGCAAAAAAAGGTCCATAAACAGATGAATGGACAAAGACGAAATGGTATACGTACCAAATGGAATAGTAGCCTCTGGAAAAAAATGAACAATGCCGTTTTCAGGACTAGAGTTGAGCCTAGAAATAATCATATAAGGTTAAGTAAGTCAAAAGGGTATGACAAATATCCTATGATATCATTTATACATGTTATCCTAAGATTGCTACCAATGAACATATTTCCACAGAAAAAGACACTCACAGACTTATCAAATAAACTAATGGTTAGCCAAAATGAAAGGTGGGGGGATGGGTAAATTAGGACTATGGGGTTAACATACATATACTAATATAAGTTAAATGTATATAAACATATAACATATAAATGATATGAATTATATAATCACCAATACCTTCAAAATATACATTCTGTAATCACATACATGGTAACAGGATCCGAAGACGAACAGACATATGTGTGAATCATTGAATAGATTCTGTACAGCCAGACAATCAAAACACTCTAATCAAATTTACTCCGATAAAAAATACAAATTAAATTTAAAAAACAAACATAAGTAAGGAGACATAAACTTCTGGGGGCTTGTCCCAGCACATTGCACTCTAATTTACAAGCTCGGAACACTACCTCCAGGAAGACTCTGTTGTCCTAGTAACAAGACTTGAGAACGTAATAATGCTGCCGCCTTGTGGCTGTCTCCCAAAACAGCAGCTTTAAACCCAGTGACAATGGTTGCTTATATAGTCCCAAGGACTGCAGGGCTGTAAATGACACAGGCCCTCAAAAATTGCCCTGGGGTAGGGACTAGGCAAGAAAATCCAACACATGAGAAATTTTTCAAGAAGTCAATAAGAGGAGGGGAGTTGTACTCACTCTTTAAAAAAAAAAGGAAAAGAAAAAAAAGTACATGCCTAAAGCTTAGTATAAGGAATTATTAGCCACATACAAATTCAAATTCAAAAAGGTTTCAGCTCACACCAGTCATTACCATCAGCAAAATGTCTACAAACTATAAATGCTGAAGGGGTTTTAGAGATCTGTGTACCTTCTAGCTGCTGGTGGGTTGTAAAGTGGAAACAGCACTAACGCAAACTGAATCGAGCTGCTTGAAAAGGTAAAAATTGAGCTACCAAATGATGCGGCAGGGCACCTTTTGGGCCTATAACCTAAGACCACCAAAATTGGAAAGACAGAGGCAGGCAAATATGCACTGCAACAATACTGAAATAGCCAAGATATGGAAGCAAAAAAAAGGTCCATAAACAGATGAATGGACAAAGAAGAAGTGGTATACGGACAGAATGGAATAGTAGCCTCGGGAGAAAAATGAACAATGCTGTTTTCAGGACTACAGTTGAGCCTAGAAAAAATCATATAAGGTTAAGTAAGTCAAAAGGGTATGACAAATATCCTATGATATCATTTATACAAGTTTTCTTAAGATTGCTACCAATGAACATATTTCCACAGAAAAAGACACTCACAGACTTATCAAATAAACTAATGGTTAGCCAAAATGAAAGGTGGGGGGATGGGTAAGTTAGGACTATGGGGTTAACATACATATACTAATGTAAGTTAAATGTATATAAACATATAACATATAAACGATATGAATTATATAATCACCAATACATTCAAAATATATATTCTGTGATCACATACATGGTAACAGGATCCGAAGATGAACAGACATATGTATGAATCATTGAGCAGATTCTGTACAGCCAGACAATCAAAACACTCTAATCAAATTTACTCCGATAAGAAATAGAAATTAAATTTAAAAAAAAAACATAAGTTAGGAGACATAAACTTCTGGGGGCTTGTCCCAGCATATTGCACTCTAATTTACAAGCTCAGAACACTACCTCCAGGAAGACTCTGTTCTCCTAGTAACAAGACTTGAGAACGCAATAATGCTGCCGCCTTGTGGCTGCTTCCCACAACAGCACTTTAAACCCAGTGCCAATGATTGCTTATATAGTCACAAGGACTGCAGGGCTGTAAATGACACAAGCCCTCAAAATATGCCCTGGGGTAGGGAATTGGCAAGAACATTCAACACATGAGAAATTTCCAAGAAGTCAATAAGAGGAGGGAAGTTGTACTCACTCTTTAAAAAAAAAAGGAAAAGAAAAAAAAGGACATGCCTAAAGCTTAGTATAAGGAATTATTAGCCACATACAAATTCAAATTCAAAAAGGTTTCAGCTCACACCAGTCATTACCATCAGGAAAATGTCTACAAACTATAAATGCTGAACGGGTTTTAGAGATCTGTGTACCTTCTAGCTGCTGGTGGGATGTAAAGTGGAAACAGCACTAACGCAAACTGAATCGAGCTGCTTGAAAAGGTAAAAATTGAGCTACCAAATGATGCGGCAGGGCACCTTTTGGGCCTATAACCTAAGACCACCAAAATTGGAAAGACAGAGGCAGGCAAATATGCACTGCAACAATACTGAAATAGCCAAGATATGGAAGCAAAAAAAAGGTCCATAAACAGATGAATGGACAAAGAAGAAGTGGTATACGGACAGAATGGAATAGTAGCCTCGGGAGAAAAATGAACAATGCTGTTTTCAGGACTACAGTTGAGCCTAGAAAAAATCATATAAGGTTAAGTAAGTCAAAAGGGTATGACAAATATCCTATGATATCATTTATACAAGTTTTCTTAAGATTGCTACCAATGAACATATTTCCACAGAAAAAGACACTCACAGACTTATCAAATAAACTAATGGTTAGCCAAAATGAAAGGTGGGGGGATGGGTAAGTTAGGACTATGGGGTTAACATACATATACTAATGTAAGTTAAATGTATATAAACATATAACATATAAACGATATGAATTATATAATCACCAATACCTTCAAAATATATATTCTGTGATCACATACTTGATAACAGGTTCCGAAGATGAACAGATATATGTATGAATCATTGAGCAGATTCTGTACAGCCAATCAAAACACTCTAATCAAATTTACTCCGATAAGAAATAGAAATTAAATTTAAAAAGCAAACATAAGTTAGGAGACATAAACTTCTGGGGGCTTGTCCCAGCACATTCCACTCTAATTTACAACCTTGGAAAACTACCTCCAGGAAGACTCTGTTGCCCTAGTAACAAGAGTTGAGAACGTAATAATGCTGCCGCCTTGTGGCTGTTTCCCACAACAGCAGCTTTAAACCCAGTGCCAAAGGTTGCTTAATAGTCACAAGGACTGAAGGGCTCTAAATGACACCTGCCTTCAAAAAATGCCCTGGGGTAGGGAATAGGCAAAAAAATTCAACACATGAGAAACTTTTCAAGAAGTCAATAAGAGGAGGGAAGTTGTACTCACTCTTTAAAACAAAAGGAAAAGAAAAAAATGACATGCCTAAAGCTCAGTATAAGGAATTATTAGCCACATGCAAATTCAAATTCAAAAAGGTTTCAGGTAACACCACTCATGACCATCATCAAAAAGTCTACAAACTATAAATGCTGAAGGGGTTTTAGAGGAATGTGTACCTTCTAGCTGCTGGTGGGATGTAAAGAAGTAATACCACTAATGCAAACTGAATGGAGCTGCTTGAAAAGGTAAAAATTGAGTTACCATACGATGCGGCAGGGCACCTTTTGGGCCTATAACCTAAGACCACCAGAATCGGAAAGACAGAGGCAGGCAAATGTGCACTGCAACAATACTGAAATAGCCAAGACATGGAAGCAAAAAAAGGTCCATAAACAGATGAATGGACAAAGACGAAATGGTATACGTACCAAATGGAATAGTAGCCTCTGGAAAAAAATGAACAATGCTGTTTTCAGGACTAGAGTTGAGCCTAGAAATAATCTTATAAGGTTAAGTAAGTCAAAAGGGTATGACAAATATCCTATGATATCATTTATACATGTTATCCTAAGATTGCTACCAATGAACATATTTCCACAGAAAAAGACACTCACAGACTTATCATATAAACTAATGGTTAGCCAAAATGAAAGGTGGGAGGATGGGTAAATTAGGACTATGGGGTTAACATACATATACTAATGTATGTTAAATGTATATAAACATATAACATATAAATGATATGAATTATATATTCACCAATACCTTCAAAATATACATTCTGTAATCACATACATGGTAACAGGATCCGAAGATGAACAGACATATGTATGAATCATTGAGCAGATTCTGTACAGCCAGAAAACCACAACACTCTAATCAAATTTACTCCGATAAGAAATAGAAATTAAATTTAAAAAACAAACATAAGTTAGGAGACATAAACTTCTGGGGGCTTGTCCCAGGACATTGCACTCTAATTTACAGGCTCGGAACACTACCTCCAGGAAGACTGTGTTGTCCTAGTAACAAGACTTGAGAACGTAATAATGCTGCCGCCTTGTGGCTGCTTCCCACAACAGTAGCTTTAAACCCAGTACCAATGGTTGCTTATATAGTCACAAGGACTGCAGGGCTGTAAAAGACACAGGCCCTCAAAAAATGCCCTGGTGTAGGGAATAGGCAAGGAAATTCAACACATGAGAAATTTTCAAGAAGTCAATAAGAGTACGGAAGTTGTACTCACTCTAAAAAAAAAGGAAAAGAAAAAAAGGACATGCCTAAAGCTCAGCATAAGGAATTATGAGCCACATGTGTATCCAACCTCCAAAAAGGTTTCAGCTCACACCAGTCATGACCATCAGCAAAAAGTCTACAAACTATAAATGCTGAAGGGGTTTTAGAGAACTGTGTACCTTCTAGCTGCTGTTTGGATGTAAAGTGGTAACAGCAGTAACGCAAACTGAACTGAGCTGCTTGAAAAGGTAAACATTGAGCTACCATATGATGCGGCAGGGCACCTTTTGGGCCTATAACCTAAGACCACCGGATTCGGAAAGACAGGGGCAGGCAAATGTGCACTGCAACAATATTGAAATAGCCAAGACATGGAAGCAAAAAAAAGGTCCATAAACAGATGAAAGGACAAAGACGAAATGGTATACGTACCAAATGGAATAGTAGCCTCTGGAAAAAAATGAACAATGCCGTTTTCAGGACTAGAGTTGAGCCTAGAAATAATCATATAAGGTTAAGTAAGTCAAAAGGGTATGACAAATATCCTATGATATCATTTATACATGTTATCCTAAGATTGCTACCAATGAACATATTTCCACTGAAAAAGACACTCACAGACTTATCAAATAAACTAATGGTTAGCCAAAATGAAAGGTGGGGGGATGGGTAAATTAGGACTATGGGGTTAACATACATATACTAATATAAGTTAACTGTATATAAACATATAACATATAAATGATATGAATTATATAATCACCAATACCTTCAAAATATACATTCTGTAATCACATACATGGTAACAGGATCCGAAGATGAACAGACATATGTATGATTCATTGAACAGATTCTGTACAGCCAGACAATCAAAACACTCTAATCAAATTTACTCCGATAAAAAATACAAATTAAATTTAAAAAACAAACATAAGTAAGGAGACATAAACTTCTGGGGGCTTGTCCCAGCACATTGCACTCTAATTTAAAAGCTCGGAACACTACCTCCAGGAAGACTCTGTTGTCCTAGTAACAAGACTTGAGAACGTAATAATGCTGCCGCCTTGTGGCTGTCTCCAAAAACAGCACCTTTAAACCCAGTGCCAATGGTTGCTTATATAGTCACAAGGACTGCACGGTTGTAAATGACACAGGCACTCAAAAAATGCCCTGGGGTAGGGAATAGGCAAGAAAATTCAACACATAAGAAACTTTTCAAGAAATCAATAAGAGGAGGGAAGTTGTACTCACTCTTTTTAAAAAAAAGGAAAAGAAAAAATAGGACATGCCTAAAGCTCAGCATAAGGAATTATTAGCCACATGCGTATCCAACCTCCAAAAAGGTTTCAGCTCACACCAGTCATGACCATCAGCAAAAAGTCTACAAACTATAAATGCTGAAGGGGTTTTAGAGAAGTGTGTACCTTCTAGCTGCTGGTGGGATATAAAGTCGTAACATCACTAATGCAAACTGAATCGAGCTGCTTGAAAACGTAAAAATTGAGCTACCATATGATGCGGCAGGGCACCTTTTGGGCCTATAACCTGAGACCACCAGAATCGGAAAGACAGAGGCAGGCAAATGTGCACTGCAACAATACTGAAATAGCCAAGATATGGAAGCAAAAAAAAGGTCCATAAACAGATGAATGGACAAAGAAGAAGTGGTATACGGAGAGAATGGAATAGTAGCCTCGGGAGAAAAATGAACAATGCTGTTTTCAGGACTACAGTTGAGCCTAGAAAAAATCATATAAGGTTAAGTAAGTCAAAAGGGTATGACAAATATCCTATGATATCATTTATACAAGTTTTCTTAAGATTGCTACCAATGAACATATTTCCACAGAAAAAGACACTCACAGACTTATCAAATAAACTAATGGTTAGCCAAAATGAAAGGTGGGGGGATGGGTAAGTTAGGACTATGGGGTTAACATACATATACTAATGTAAGTTAAATGTATATAAACATATAACATATAAACGATATGAATTATATAATCACCAATACCTTCAAAATATATATTCTGTGATCACATACATGGTAACAGGATCCGAAGATGAACAGACATATGTATGAATCATTGAGCAGATTCTGTACAGCCAGACAATCAAAACACTCTAATCAAATTTACTCCGATAAGAAATAGAAATTAAATTAAAAAAAAAAACATAAGTTAGGAGACATAAACTTCTGGGGGCTTGTCCCAGCATATTGCACTCTAATTTACAAGCTCAGAACACTACCCCCAGGAAGACTCTGTTCTCCTAGTAACAAGACTTGAGAACGCAATAATGCTGCCGCCTTGTGGCTGCTTCCCACAACAGCACTTTAAACCCAGTGCCAATGATTGCTTATATAGTCACAAGGACTGCAGGGCTGTAAATGACACAAGCCCTCAAAATATGCCCTGGGGTAGGGAATTGGCAAGAACATTCAACACATGAGAAATTTCCAAGAAGTCAATAAGAGGAGGGAAGTTGTACTCACTCATTTTAAAAAAAAGGAAAAGAAAAAATAGGACATGCCTAAAGCTCAGCATAAGGAATTATTAGCCACATGCGTATCCAACCTCCAAAAAGGTTTCAGCTCACACCAGTCATGACCATCAGTAAAAAGTCTACAAACTATAAATGCTGAAGGGGTTTTAGAGAAGTGTGTACCTTCTAGCTGCTGGTGGGATATAAAGTCGTAACAGCACTAATGCAAACTGAATCGAGCTGCTTGAAAACGTAAAAATTGAGCTACCATATGATGCGGCAGGGCACCTTTTGGGCCTATAACCTAAGACCACCAGAATCGGAAAGACAGAGGCAGGCAAATGTGCACTGCAACAATACTGAAATAGCAAAGACATGGAAGCAAAAAAAAGGTCCATAAACAGGTGAATGGACAAAGAAGAAGTGGTATATGGACAGAATGGAAGAGTAGCCTCGGGAAAAAAATGAACAATGCCGTTTTCAGGACTAGAGTTGAGACTAGAAATAATCATATAAGGTTAAGTAAGACAAAAGGGTATTACAAATATCCTATGATATTATTTATACAAGTTTTCCTAAGATTGCTACCAATGAACATATTTCCACAGAAAAAGACACTCACAGACTTATCAAATAAACTAATGGTTAGCCAAAATGAAAGGTGGGAGGATGGGTAAATTAGGACTATGGGGTTAACATACATATACTAATGTAAGTTAAATGTATATAAACATATAACATATAAATGATATGAATTATATATTCACCAATACCTTCAAAATATACATTCTGTAATCACATACATGGTAACAGGATCCGAAGATGAACAGACATATGTGTGAATCATTGAGCAGATTCTGTACAGCCAGACAATCAAAACACTCTAATCAAATTTACTCCGATAAGAAAGACAAATTAAATTTAAAAAACAAGCATAAGTAAGGAGACATAAACTTCTGGGGGCTTGTCCCAGCACATTGCACTCTAATTTACAAGCTCGGAACACTACCTCCAGGAAGACTCTGTTGTCCTAGTAACAAGACTTGAGAACGTAATAATGCTGCCGCCTTGTGGCTGTCTCCCAAAACAGCAGCTTTAAACCCAATGACAATGGTTGCTTATATAGTCACAAGGACTGCAGGGCTGTAAATGACACAGGCCCTCAAAAATTGCCCTGGGGTAGGGAATAGGCAAGAAAATCCAACACATGAGAAATTTTTCAAGAAGTCAATAAGAGGAGGGGAGTTGTACTCACTCTTTAAAAAAAAAAAGGAAAAGAAAAAAAAAGACATGCCTAAAGCTTAGTATAAGGAATTATTAGCCACATACAAATTCAAATTCAAGAAGGTTTCAGCTCACACCAGTCATTACCATCAGCAAAATGTCTACAAACTATAAATGCTGAAGGGGTTTTAGAGATCTGTGTACCTTCTAGCTGCTGGTGGGATGTAAAGTGGAAACAGCACTAACGCAAACTGAATCGAGCTGCTTGAAAAGGTAAAAATTGAGCTACCAAATGATGCGGCAGGGCACATTTTGGGCCTATAACCTAAGACCACCAAAATTGGAAAGACAGAGGCAGGCAAATATGCACTGCAACAATACTGAAATGGCCAAGATATGGAAGCAAAAAAAAGGTCCATAAACAGATGAATGGACAAAGAAGAAGTGGTATACGGACAGAATGGAATAGTAGCCTCGGGAGAAAAATGAACAATGCTGTTTTCAGGACTACAGTTGAGCCTAGAAAAAATCATATAAGGTTAAGTAAGTCAAAAGGGTATGACAAATATCCTATGATATCATTTATACAAGTTTTCTTAAGATTGCTACCAATGAACATATTTCCACAGAAAAAGACACTCACAGACTTATCAAATAAACTAATGGTTAGCCAAAATGAAAGGTGGGGGGATGGGTAAGTTAGGACTATGGGGTTAACATACATATACTAATGTAAGTTAAATGTATATAAACATATAACATATAAACGATATGAATTATATAATCACCAATACCTTCAAAATATATATTCTGTGATCACATACATGGTAACAGGATCCGAAGATGAACAGACATATGTATGAATCATTGAGCAGATTCTGTACAGCCAGACAATCAAAACACTCTAATCAAATTTACTCCGATAAAAAATACAAATTAAATTTAAAAAACAAACATAAGTAAGGAGACATAAACTTCTGGGGGCTTGTCCCAGCACATTGCACTCTAATTTAAAAGCTCTGAACACTACCCCAAGGAAGACTCTGTTCTCCTAGTAACAAGACTTGAGAACGCAATAATGCTGCCGCCTTGTGGCTGCTTCCCACAACAGCACTTTAAACCCAGTGCCAATGATTGCTTATATAGTCACAAGGACTGCAGGGCTGTAAATGACACAAGCCCTCAAAATATGCCCTGGGGTAGGGAATTGGCAAGAACATTCAACACATGAGAAATTTCCAAGAAGTCAATAAGAGGAGGGAAGTTGTACTCACTCTTTAAAAAAAAAAGGAAAAGAAAAAAAAGGACATGCCTAAAGCTTAGTATAAGGAATTATTAGCCACATACAAATTCAAATTCAAAAAGGTTTCAGCTCACACCAGTCATTACCATCAGCAAAATGTCTACAAACTATAAATGCTGAAGGGGTTTTAGAGATCTGTGTACCTTCTAGCTGCTGGTGGGATGTAAAGTGGTAACAGCAGTAACGCAAACTGAATCGAGCTGCTTGAAAAGGTAAAAATTGAGTTACCATATGGTGCGGCAGGGCACCTTTTGGGCCTATAACCTAAGACCACCAGATTCGGAAAGAGAGAGGCAGGCAAATGTGCATTGCAACAATATTGAAATAGCCAAGACATGGAAGCAAAAAAAAAGGTCCATAAACAGATGAATGGACAAAGACGAAGTGGGATACGTACCAAATGGAATAGTAGCCTCGGGAAAAAAATGAACAATGCCGTTTTCAGGACTACAGTTGAGCCTAGAAATAATCATATAAGGTTAAGTAAGTCAAAAGGGTATGACAAATATCCTATGACATCATTTATACATGTTATCCTAAGATTGCTACCAATGAACATATTTCCACAGAAAAAGACACTCACAGACTTATCAAATAAACTAATGGCTAGCCAAAATGAAAGGTGGGAGGATGGGTAAATTAGGACTATGGGGTTAACATACATATACTAATGTATGTTAAATGTATATAAACATATAACATATGAACTATATAAATTATATAATCACCAATACCTTTAAAATATACATTCTGTAATCACATACATGCTAACAGGTTCGAAGATGAACAGACATATGTATGAATCATTGAGCAGATTCTGTACAGCCAGAAAACCACAACACTCTAATCAAATTTACTCCGATAAGAAATAGAAATTAAATTTAAAAAACAAACATAAGTTAGGAGACATAAACTTCTGGGGGCTTGTCCCAGGACATTGCACTCTAATTTACAGGCTCGGAACACTACCTCCAGGAAGACTGTGTTGTCCTAGTAACAAGACTTGAGAACGTAATAATGCTGCCGCCTTGTGGCTGCTTCCCACAACAGTAGCTTTAAACCCAGTACCAATGGTTGCTTATATAGTCACAAGGACTGCAGGGCTGTAAAAGACACAGGCCCTCAAAAAATGCCCTGGTGTAGGGAATAGGCAAGGAAATTCAACACATGAGAAATTTTCAAGAAGTCAATAAGAGTACGGAAGTTGTACTCACTCTAAAAAAAAAGGAAAAGAAAAAAAGGACATGCCTAAAGCTCAGCATAAGGAATTATGAGCCACATGTGTATCCAACCTCCAAAAAGGTTTCAGCTCACACCAGTCATGACCATCAGCAAAAAGTCTACAAACTATAAATGCTGAAGGGGTTTTAGAGAACTGTGTACCTTCTAGCTGCTGTTTGGATGTAAAGTGGTAACAGCAGTAACGCAAACTGAACTGAGCTGCTTGAAAAGGTAAACATTGAGCTACCATATGATGCGGCAGGGCACCTTTTGGGCCTATAACCTAAGACCACCGGATTCGGAAAGACAGGGGCAGGCAAATGTGCACTGCAACAATATTGAAATAGCCAAGACATGGAAGCAAAAAAAAGGTCCATAAACAGATGAAAGGACAAAGACGAAATGGTATACGTACCAAATGGAATAGTAGCCTCTGGAAAAAAATGAACAATGCCGTTTTCAGGACTAGAGTTGAGCCTAGAAATAATCATATAAGGTTAAGTAAGTCAAAAGGGTATGACAAATATCCTATGAAATCATTTATACATGTTATCCTAAGATTGCTACCAATGAACATATTTCCACTGAAAAAGACACTCACAGACTTATCAAATAAACTAATGGTTAGCCAAAATGAAAGGTGGGGGGATGGGTAAATTAGGACTATGGGGTTAACATACATATACTAATATAAGTTAAATGTATATAAACATATAACATATAAATGATATGAATTATATAATCACCAATACCTTCAAAATATACATTCTGTAATCACATACATGGTAACAGGATCCGAAGATGAACAGACATATGTATGATTCATTGAACAGATTCTGTACAGCCAGACAATCAAAACACTCTAATCAAATTTACTCCGATAAAAAATACAAATTAAATTTAAAAAACAAACATAAGTAAGGAGACATAAACTTCTGGGGGCTTGTCCCAGCACATTGCACTCTAATTTAAAAGCTCGGAACACTACCTCCAGGAAGACTCTGTTGTCCTAGTAACAAGACTTGAGAACGTAATAATGCTGCCGCCTTGTGGCTGTCTCCAAAAACAGCACCTTTAAACCCAGTGCCAATGGTTGCTTATATAGTCACAAGGACTGCATGGTTGTAAATGACACAGGCACTCAAAAAATGCCCTGGGGTAGGGAATAGGCAAGAAAATTCAACACATAAGAAACTTTTCAAGAAATCAATAAGAGGAGGGAAGTTGTACTCACTCTTTTTAAAAAAAAGGAAAAGAAAAAATAGGACATGCCTAAAGCTCAGCATAAGGAATTATTAGCCACATGCGTATCCAACCTCCAAAAAGGTTTCAGCTCACACCAGTCATGACCATCAGCAAAAAGTCTACAAACTATAAATGCTGAAGGGGTTTTAGAGAAGTGTGTACCTTCTAGCTGCTGGTGGGATATAAAGTCGTAACAGCACTAATGCAAACTGAATCGAGCTGCTTGAAAACGTAAAAATTGAGCTACCATATGATGCGGCAGGGCACCTTTTGGGCCTATAACCTAAGACCACCAGAATCGGAAAGACAGAGGCAGGCAAATGTGCACTGCAACAATACTGAAATAGCAAAGACATGGAAGCAAAAAAAAGGTCCATAAACAGGTGAATGGACAAAGAAGAAGTGGTATATGGACAGAATGGAAGAGTAGCCTCGGGAAAAAAATGAACAATGCCGTTTTCAGGACTAGAGTTGAGACTAGAAATAATCATATAAGGTTAAGTAAGACAAAAGGGTATTACAAATATCCTATGATATTATTTATACAAGTTTTCCTAAGATTGCTACCAATGAACATATTTCCACAGAAAAAGACACTCACAGACTTATCAAATAAACTAATGGTTAGCCAAAATGAAAGGTGGGAGGATGGGTAAATTAGGACTATGGGGTTAACATACATATACTAATGTAAGTTAAATGTATATAAACATATAACATATAAATGATATGAATTATATATTCACCAATACCTTCAAAATATACATTCTGTAATCACATACATGGTAACAGGATCCGAAGATGAACAGACATATGTGTGAATCATTGAGCAGATTCTGTACAGCCAGACAATCAAAACACTCTAATCAAATTTACTCCGATAAGAAAGACAAATTAAATTTAAAAAACAAACATAAGTAAGGAGACATAAACTTCTGGGGGCTTGTCCCAGCACATTGCACTCTAATTTACAAGCTCGGAACACTACCTCCAGGAAGACTCTGTTGTCCTAGTAACAAGTGTTGAGAACGTAATAATGCTGCCGCCTTGTGGCTGTCTCCCAAAACAGCAGCTTTAAACCCAGTGACAATGGTTGCTTATATAGTCACAAGGACTGCAGGGCTGTAAATGACACAGGCCCTCAAAAATTGCCCTGGGGTAGGGAATAGGCAAGAAAATCCAACAAATGAGAAATTTTTCAAGAAGTCAATAAGAGGAGGGGAGTTGTACTCACTCTTTAAAAAAAAAAAGGAAAAGAAAAAAAAGGACATGCCAAAAGCTTAGTATAAGGAATTATTAGCCACATACAAATTCAAATTCAAAAAGGTTTCAGCTCACACCAGTCATTACCATCAGCAAAATGTCTACAAACTATAAATGCTGAAGGGGTTTTAGAGATCTGTGTACCTTCTAGCTGCTGGTGGGATGTAAAGTGGCAACAGCAGTAACGCAAACTGAATCGAGCTGCTTGAAAAGGTAAAAATTGAGTTACCATATGGTGCGGCAGGGCACCTTTTGGGCCTATAACCTAAGACCACCAGATTCGGAAAGAGAGAGGCAGGCAAATGTGCATTGCAACAATATTGAAATAGCCAAGACATGGAAGCAAAAAAAAGGTCCATAAACAGATGAATGGACAAAGACGAAGTGGGATACGTACCAAATGGAATAGTAGCCTCGGGAAAAAAATGAACAATGCCGTTTTCAGGACTACAGTTGAGCCTAGAAATAATCATATAAGGTTAAGTAAGTCAAAAGGGTATGACAAATATCCTATGACATCATTTATACATGTTATCCTAAGATTGCTACCAATGAACATATTTCCACAGAAAAAGACACTCACAGACTTATCAAATAAACTAATGGCTAGCCAAAATGAAAGGTGGGAGGATGGGTAAATTAGGACTATGGGGTTAAAATACATATACTAATGTATGTTAAATGTATATAAACATATAACATATGAAATATATAAATTATATAATCACCAATACCTTTAAAATATACATTCTGTAATCACATACATGCTAACAGGTTCGAAGATGAACAGACATATGTATGAATCATTGAGCAGATTCTGTACAGCCAGAAAACCACAACACTCTAATCAAATTTACTCCGATAAAAAATACAAATTAAATTTAAAAAACAAACATAAGTTAGGAGACATAAACTTCTGGGGGCTTGTCCCAGCACATTGCACTCTAATTTACAAGCTCGGAACACTACCTCCAGGAAGACTGTGTTGTCCTACTAAGAAGACTTGAGAACTTAATAATGCTGCCGCCTTGTGGCTGCTTCCCACAACAGTAGCTTTAAACCCAGTGCCAATGGTTGCTTATATAGTCACAAGGACTGCAGGGCTGTAAAAGACACAGGCCCTCAAAAAATGCCCTGGGGTATGGAATTGGCAAGAAAATTCAACACATGAGAAATTTTCAAGAAGTCAATAAGAGGAGGGAAGTTGTAGTCACTCTTTAAAAAAAAAGGAAAAGAAAAAAAGGACATGCCTAAAGCTCAGCATAAGGAATTATTAGCCACATGCGTATCCAACCTCCAAAAAGGTTTCAGCTCACACCAGTCATGACCATCAGCAAAAAGTCTACAAACTATAAATGCTGAAGGGGTTTTAGAGAACTGTGTACCTTCTAGCTGCTGGTGGGATGTAAAGTGGTAACAGCAGTAACGCAAAATGAATCGAGCTGCTTGAAAAGGTAAACATTGAGCTACCATATGATGCGGCAGGGCACATTTTGGGCCTATAACCTAAGACAACTGGATTCGGAAAGACAGAGGCAGGCAAATGTGCACTGCAACAATATTGAAATAGCCAAGACATGGAAGCAAAAAAAAGGTCCATAAACAGATGAATGGACAAAGACGAAATGGTACACGTACCAAATGGAATACAAACCTCTGGAAAAAAATGAACAATGCCGTTTTCAGGACTAGAGTTGAGCCTAGAAATAATCATATAAGGTTAAGTAAGTCAAAAGGGTATGACAAATATCCTATGATATCATTAATACATGTTATCCTAAGATTGCTACCAATGAACATATTTCCACAGAAAAAGACACTCACAGACTTATCAAAAAAACTAATGGTTAGCCAAAATGAAAGGTGGGAGGATGGGTAAATTAGGACAATGGGGTTAACATACATATACTAATGTATGTTAAATGTATATAAACATATCACATATAAACTATATGCATTATATCATCACCAATAGCTTCAAAAATATACATTCTGTAATCACGTACATGGTAGCAGGATCCGAAGATGAACAGACATATGTATGAATCATTGAGCAGATTCTGTACAGCCAGACAATCAAAACACTCTAAGCAAACTGACTCTGATAAGAAATAGAAATTAAATTTAAAAAGCAAACATAAGTTAGGAGACATAAACTTCTGGGGGCTTGTCCCAGCACATTCCACTCTAATTTACAACCTTGGAAAACTACCTCCAGGAAGACTCTGTTGCCCTAGTAACAAGAGTTGAGAACGTAATAATGCTGCCACCTTGTGGCTGTTTCCCACAACAGCAGCTTTAAACCCAGTGCCAAAGGTTGCTTAATAGTCACAAGGACTGCAGGGCTCTAAATGACACCGGCCCTCAAAGAATGCCCTGGAGTAGGGAATAGGCAAAAAAATTCAACACATGAGTAACTTTTCAAGAAGTCAATAAGAGGAGGGAAGTTGTACTCACTCTTTAAAAAAAAAAGGAAAAGAATAAAAAAGGACATGCCTAAAGCTCAGTATAAGGAATTATTAGCCACATGCAAATTCAAATTCAAAAAGGTTTCAGGTGACACCAGTCATGACCATCAGCAAAAAGTCTACAAACTATAAATGCTGAAGGGGTTTTAGAGAATTGTGTACCTTCTAGCTGCTGGTGTGACGTAAAGTGGAAACAGCACTAACGCAAACTGAATCGAGCTGCTTGAAAAGGTAAAAATTGAGCTACCAAATGATGGGGCAGGGCACATTTTGGGCCTATAACCTAAGACCACCAAAATTGGAAAGACAGAGGCAGGCAAATATGCACTGCAACAATACTGAAATAGCCAAGATATGGAAGCAAAAAAAAGGTCCATAAACAGATGAATGGACAAAGAAGAAGTGGTATACGGACAGAATGGAATAGTAGCCTCGGGAGAAAAATGAACAATGCTGTTTTCAGGACTACAGTTGAGCCTAGAAAAAATCATATAAGGTTAAGTAAGTCAAAAGGGTATGACAAATATCCTATGATATCATTTATACAAGTTTTCTTAAGATTGCTACCAATGAACATATTTCCACAGAAAAAGACACTCACAGACTTATCAAATAAACTAATGGTTAGCCAAAATGAAAGGTGGGGGGATGGGTAAGTTAGGACTATGGGGTTAACATACATATACTAATGTAAGTTAAATGTATATAAACATATAACATATAAACGATATGAATTATATAATCACCAATACCTTCAAAATATATATTCTGTGATCACATACATGGTAACAGGATCCGAAGATGAACAGACATATGTATGAATCATTGAGCAGATTCTGTACAGCCAGACAATCAAAACACTCTAATCAAATTTACTCCGATAAGAAATAGAAATTAAATTTTAAAAAGAAAACATAAGTTAGGAGACATAAACTTCTGGGGGCTTGTCCCAGCATATTGCACTCTAATTTACAAGCTCAGAACACTACCTCCAGTAATACTCTGTTCTCCTAGTAACAAGACTTGAGAACACAATAATGCTGCCGCCTTGTGGCTGCTTCCCACAACAGCACTTTAAACCCAGTGCCAATGATTGCTTATATAGTCACAAGGACTGCAGGGCTGTAAATGACACAAGCCCTCAAAATATGCCCTGGGGTAGGGAATTGGCAAGAACATTCAACACATGAGAAATTTCCAAGAAGTCAATAAGAGGAGGGAAGTTGTACTCACTCTTTAAAAAAAAAAGGAAAAGAAAAAAAAGGACATGCCTAAAGCTTAGTATAAGGAATTATTAGCCACATACAAATTCAAATTCAAAAAGATTTCAGCTCACACCAGTCATTACCATCAGCAAAATGTCTACAAACTATAAATGCTGAAGGGGTTTTAGAGATCTGTGTACCTTCTAGCTGCTGGTGGGATGTAAAGTGGAAACAGCACTAACGCAAACTGAATCGAGCTGCTTGAAAAGGTAAAAATTGAGCTACCAAATGATGCGGCAGGGCACCTTTTGGGCCTATAACCTAAGACCACCAAAATTGGAAAGACAGAGGCAGGCAAGTATGCACTGCAACAATACTGAAATAGCCAAGATATGGAAGCAAAAAAAAGGTCCATAAACAGATGAATGGACAAAGAAGAAGTGGTATACGGACAGAATGGAATAGTAGCCTTGGGAGAAAAATGAACAATGCTGTTTTCAGGACTACAGTTGAGGCTAGAAAAAATCATATAATGTTAAGTAAGTCAAAAGGGTATGACAAATATCCTATGATATCATTTATACAAGTTTTCTTAAGATTGCTACCAATGAACATATTTCCACAGAAAAAGACACTCACAGACTTATCAAATAAACTAATGGTTAGCCAAAATGAAACGTGGGGGGATGGGTAAGTTAGGACTATGGGGTTAACATACATATACTAATGTAAGTTAAATGTATATAAACATATAACATATAAACGATATGAATTATATAATCACCAATACCTTCAAAATATATATTCTGTGATCACATACTTGATAACAGGTTCCGAAGATGAACAGATATATGTATGAATCATTGAGCAGATTCTGTACAGCCAATCAAAACACTCTAATCAAATTTACTCCGATAAGAAATAGAAATTAAATTTAAAAAGCAAACATAAGTTAGGAGACATAAACTTCTGGGGGCTTGTCCCAGCACATTCCACTCTAATTTACAACCTTGGAAAACTACCTCCAGGAAGACTCTGTTGCCCTAGTAACAAGAGTTGAGAACGTAATAATGCTGCCGCCTTGTGGCTGTTTCCCACAACAGCAGCTTTAAACCCAGTGCCAAAGGTTGCTTAATAGTCACAAGGACTGAAGGGCTCTAAATGACACCTGCCTTCAAAAAATGCCCTGGGGTAGGGAATAGGCAAAAAAATTCATCACATGAGAAACTTTTCAAGAAGTCAATAAGAGGAGGGAAGTTGTACTCACTCTTTAAAACAAAAGGAAAAGAAAAAAATGACATGCCTAAAGCTCAGTGTAAGGAATTATTAGCCACATGCAAATTCAAATTCAAAAAGGTTTCAGGTAACACCACTCATGACCATCATCAAAAAGTCTACAAACTATAAATGCTGAAGGGGTTTTAGAGGAATGTGTACCTTCTAGCTGCTGGTGGGATGTAAAGAAGTAATACCACTAATGCAAACTGAATGGAGCTGCTTGAAAAGGTAAAAATTGAGTTACCATACGATGCGGCAGGGCACCTTTTGGGCCTATAACCTAAGACCACCAGAATCGGAAAGACAGAGGCAGGCAAATGTGCACTGCAACAATACTGAAATAGCCAAGACATGGAAGCAAAAAAAGGTCCATAAACAGATGAATGGACAAAGACGAAATGGTATACGTACCAAATGGAATAGTAGCCTCTGGAAAAAAATGAACAATGCTGTTTTCAGGACTAGAGTTGAGCCTAGAAATAATCATATAAGGTTAAGTAAGTCAAAAGGGTATGAAATATCCTATGATATCATTTATACATGTTATCCTAAGATTGCTACCAATGAACATATTTCCACAGAAAAAGAAACTCACAGACTTATCATATAAACTAATGGTTAGCCAAAATGAAAGGTGGGAGGATGGGTAAATTAGGACTATGGGGTTAACATACATATACTAATGTATGTTAAATGTATATAAACATATAACATATAAATGATATGAATTATATATTCACCAATACCTTTAAAATATACATTCTGTAATCACATACATGGTAACAGGATCCGAAGATGAACAGACATATGTATGAATCATTGAGCAGATTCTGTACAGCCAGAAAACCACAACACTCTAATCAAATTTACTCCGATAAGAAATAGAAATTAAATTTAAAAAACAAACATAAGTTAGGAGACATAAACTTCTGGGGGCTTGTCCCAGGACATTGCACTCTAATTTACAGGCTCGGAACACTACCTCCAGGAAGACTGTGTTGTCCTAGTAACAAGACTTGAGAACGTAATAATGCTGCCGCCTTGTGGCTGCTTCCCACAACAGTAGCTTTAAACCCAGTACCAATGGTTGCTTATATAGTCACAAGGACTGCAGGGCTGTAAAAGACACAGGCCCTCAAAAAATGCCCTGGAGTAGGGAATAGGCAAGGAAATTCAACACATGAGAAATTTTCAAGAAGTCAATAAGAGTACGGAAGTTGTACTCACTCTAAAAAAAAAGTAAAAGAAAAAAAGGACATGCCTAAAGCTCAGCATAAGGAATTATTAGCCACATGTGTATCCAACCTCCAAAAAGGTTTCAGCTCACAACAGTCATGACCATCAGCAAAAAGTCTACAAACTATAAATGCTGAAGGGGTTTTAGAGAACTGTGTACCTTCTAGCTGCTGTTTGGATGTAAAGTGGTAACAGCAGTAACGCAAACTGAATTGAGCTGCTTGAAAAGGTAAACATTGAGCTACCATATGATGCGGTAGGGCACCTTTTGGGCCTATAACCTAAGACCACCGGATTCGGAAAGACAGAGGCAGGCAAATGTGCGCTGCAACAATATTGAAATAGCCAAGACATGGAAGCAAAAAAAAGGTCCATAAACAGATGAAAGGACAAAGACGAAATGGTATACGTACCAAATGGAATAGTAGCCTCTGGAAAAAAATGAACAATGCCGTTTTCAGGACTAGAGTTGAGCCTAGAAATAATCATATAAGGTTAAGTAAGTCAAAAGGGTATGACAAATATCCTATGATATCATTTATACATGTTATCCTAAGATTGCTACCAATGAACATATTTCCACTGAAAAAGACACTCACAGACTTATCAAATAAACTAATGGTTAGCCAAAATGAAAGGTGGGGGGATGGGTAAATTAGGACTATGGGGTTAACATACATATACTAATATAAGTTAAATGTATATAAACATATAACATATAAATGATATGAATTATATAATCACCAATACCTTCAAAATATACATTCTGTAATCACATACATGGTAACAGGATCCGAAGATGAACAGACATATGTATGAATCATTGAACAGATTCTGTACAGCCAGACAATAAAAACACTCTAATCAAATTTACTCCGATAAAAAATACAAATTAAATTTAAAAAACAAACATAAGTAAGGAGACATAAACTTCTGGGGGCTTGTCCCAGCACATTGCACTCTAATTTAAAAGCTCGGAACACTACCTCCAGGAAGACTCTGTTGTCCTAGTAACAAGACTTGAGAACGTAATAATGCTGCCGCCTTGTGGCTGTCTCCAAAAACAGCACCTTTAAACCCAGTGCCAATGGTAGCTTATATAGTCACAAGGACTGCACGGTTGTAAATGACACAGGCACTCAAAAAATGCCCTGGGGTAGGGAATAGGCAAGAAAATTCAACACATAAGAAACTTTTCAAGAAATCAATAAGAGGAGGGAAGTTGTACTCACTCTTTTGAAAAAAAAGGAAAAGAAAAAATAGGACATGCCTAAAGCTCAGCATAAGGAATTATTAGCCACATGCGTATCCAACCTCCAAAAAGGTTTCAGCTCACACCAGTCATGACCATCAGCAAAAAGTCTACAAACTATAAATGCTGAAGGGGTTTTAGAGAAGTGTGTACCTTCTAGCTGCTGGTGGGATATAAAGTCGTAACAGCACTAATGCAAACTGAATCGAGCTGCTTGAAAACGTAAAAATTGAGCTACCATATGATGCGGCAGGGCACCTTTTGGGCCTATAACCTAAGACCACCAGAATCGGAAAGACAGAGGCAGGCAAATGTGCACTGCAACAATACTGAAATAGCAAAGACATGGAAGCAAAAAAAAGGTCCATAAACAGGTGAATGGACAAAGAAGAAGTGGTATATGGACAGAATGGAAGAGTAGCCTCGGGAAAAAAATGAACAATGCCGTTTTCAGGACTAGAGTTGAGACTAGAAATAATCATATAAGGTTAAGTAAGACAAAAGGGTATTACAAATATCCTATGATATTATTTATACAAGTTTTCCTAAGATTGCTACCAATGAACATATTTCCACAGAAAAAGACACTCACAGACTTATCAAATAAACTAATGGTTAGCCAAAATGAAAGGTGGGAGGATGGGTAAATTAGGACTATGGGGTTAACATACATATACTAATGTAAGTTAAATGTATATAAACATATAACATATAAATGATATGAATTATATATTCACCAATACCTTCAAAATATACATTCTGTAATCACATACATGGTAACAGGATCCGAAGATGAACAGACATATGTGTGAATCATTGAGCAGATTCTGTACAGCCAGACAATCAAAACACTCTAATCAAATTTATTCCGATAAGAAAGACAAATTAAATTTAAAAAACAAACATAAGTAAGGAGACATAAACTTCTGGGGGCTTGTCCCAGCACATTGCACTCTAATTTACAAGCTCGGAACACTACCTCCAGGAAGACTCTGTTGTCCTAGTAACAAGACTTGAGAACGTAATAATGCTGCCGCCTTGTGGCTGTCTCCCAAAACAGCAGCTTTAAACCCAGTGACAATGGTTGCTTATATAGTCACAAGGACTGCAGGGCTGTAAATGACACAGGCCCTCAAAAATTGCCCTGGGGTAGGGAATAGGCAAGAAAATCCAACACATGAGAAATTTTTCAAGAAGTCAATAAGAGGAGGGGAGTTGTACTCACTCTTTAAAAAAAAAAAGGAAAAGAAAAAAAAGGACATGCCTAAAGCTCAGTATAAGGAATTATTAGCCACATACAAATTCAAATTCAAAAAGGTTTCAGCTCACACCAGTCATTACCATCAGCAAAATGTCTACAAACTATAAATGCTGAAGGGGTTTTAGAGATCTGTGTACCTTCTAGCTGCTGGTGGGATGTAAAGTGGCAACAGCACTAACGCAAACTGAATGGAGCTGCTTGAAAAGTTAAAAATTGAGCTACCATATGATGCGGCAGGTCACCTTTTGGGCCTATAACCTAAGACCACCAGATTCGGAAAGAGAGAGGCAGGCAAATGTGCATTGCAACAATATTGAAATAGCCAAGACATGGAAGCAAAAAAAAGGTCCATAAACAGATGAATGGACAAAGACGAAGTGGGATACGTACCAAATGGAATAGTAGCCTCGGGAAAAAAATGAACAATGCCGTTTTCAGGACTACAGTTGAGCCTAGAAATAATCATATAAGGTTAAGTAAGTCAAAAGGGTATGACAAATATCCTAGGACATCATTTATACATGTTATCCTAAGATTGCTACCAATGAACATATTTCCACAGAAAAAGACACTCACAGACTTATCAAATAAACTAATGGCTAGCCAAAATGAAAGGTGGGTGGATGGGTAAATTAGGACTATGGGGTTAAAATACATATACTAATGTATGTTAAATGTATATAAACCTATAACATATGAAATATATAAATTATATAATCACCAATACCTTTAAAATATACATTCTGTAATCACATACATGCTAACAGGTTCGAAGATGAACAGACATATGTATGAATCATTGAGCAGATTCTGTACAGCCAGAAAACCACAACACTCTAATCAAATTTACTCCGATAAGAAATAGAAATTAAATTTAAAAAAAAAACATAAGTTAGGAGACATAAACTTCTGGGGGCTTGTCCCAGCATATTGCACTCTAATTTACAAGCTCAGAACACTACCTCCAGGAAGACTCTGTTCTCCTAGTAACAAGACTTGAGAACGCAATAATGCTGCCGCCTTGTGGCTGCTTCCCACAACAGTAGCTTTAAACCCAGTGCCAATGGTTGCTTATATAGTCACAAGGACTGCAGGGCTTTAAAAGACACAAGCCCTCAAAATATGCCCTGGGGTAGGGAATTGGCAAGAACATTCAACACATGAGAAATTTCCAAGAAGTCAATAAGAGGAGGGAAGTTGTACTCACTCTTTAAAAAAAAAAGGAAAAGAAAAAAAGGACATGCCTAAAGCTCAGTATAAGGAATTATTAGCCACATGCAAATTCAAATTCAAAAAGGTTTCAGCTCACTCCAGTCATGACCATCAGCAAAAAGTCTACAAACAATAAATGCTGAAGGGGTTTTAGAGAAGTGTGTACCTTCTAGCTGCTGGTGGGATGTAAAGTGGTAACAGCAGTAACGCAAACTGAATCGAGCTGCTTGAAAAGGTAAAAATTGAGTTACCATATGGTGCGGCAGGGCACCTTTTGGGCCTATAACCTAAGACCACCAGATTCGGAAAGAGAGAGGCAGGCAAATGTGCATTGCAACAATATTGAAATAGCCAAGACATGGAAGCAAAAAAAAAGGTCCATAAACAGATGAATGGACAAAGACGAAGTGGGATACGTACCAAATGGAATAGTAGCCTCGGGAAAAAAATGAACAATGCCGTTTTCAGGACTACAGTTGAGCCTAGAAATAATCATATAAGGTTAAGTAAGTCAAAAGGGTATGACAAATATCCTATGACATCATTTATACATGTTATCCTAAGATTGCTACCAATGAACATATTTCCACAGAAAAAGACACTCACAGACTTATCAAATAAACTAATGGCTAGCCAAAATGAAAGGTGGGAGGATGGGTAAATTAGGACTATGGGGTTAACATACATATACTAATGTATGTTAAATGTATATAAACATATAACATATGAACTATATAAATTATATAATCACCAATACATTTAAAATATACATTCTGTAATCACATACATGCTAACAGGTTCGAAGATGAACAGACATATGTATGAATCATTGAGCAGATTCTGTACAGCCAGAAAACCACAACACTCTAATCAAATTTACTCCGATAAGAAATAGAAATTAAATTTAAAAAACAAACATAAGTTAGGAGACATAAACTTCTGGGGGCTTGTCCCAGCACATTGCACTCTAATTTACAAGCTCGGAACACTACCTCCAGGAAGACTGTGTTCTCCTAGTAACAAGACTTGAGAACGTAATAATGCTGCCGCCTTGTGGCTGCTTCCCACAACAGTAGCTTTAAACCCAGTGCCAATGGTTGCTTATATAGTCACAAGGACTGCAGGGCTGTAAAAGACACAGGCCCTCAAAAAATGCCCTGGGGTATGGAATTGGCAAGAAAATTCAACACATGAGAAATTTTCAAGAAGTCAATAAGAGGAGGGAAGTTGTAGTCACTCTTTAAAAAAAAAGGAAAAGAAAAAAAGGACATGCCTAAAGCTCAGCATAAGGAATTATTAGCCACATGCGTATCCAACCTCCAAAAAGGTTTCAGCTCACACCAGTCATGACCATCAGCAAAAAGTCTACAAACTATAAATGCTGAAGGGGTTTTAGAGAACTGTGTACCTTCTAGCTGCTGGGGGGATGTAAAGTGGTAACAGCAGTAACGCAAACTGAATCGAGCTGCTTGAAAAGGTAAACATTGAGCTACCATATGATGCGGCAGGGCACATTTTGGGCCTATAACCTAAGACAACTGGATTCGGAAAGACAGAGGCAGGCAAATGTGCACTGCAACAATATTGAAATAGCCAAGACATGGAAGCAAAAAAAAGGTCCATAAACAGATGAATGGACAAAGACGAAATGGTACACGTACCAAATGGAATAGAAGCCTCTGGAAAAAAATGAACAATGCCGTTTTCAGGACGAGAGTTGAGCCTAGAAATAATCATATAAGGTTAAGTAAGTCAAAAGGGTATGACAAATATCCTATGATATCATTAATACATGTTATCCTAAGATTGCTACCAATGAACATATTTCCACAGAAAAAGACACTCACAGACTTATCAAATAAACTAATGGTTAGCCAAAATGAAAGGTGGGAGGATGGGTAAATTAGGACAATGGGGTTAACATACATATACTAATGTATGTTAAATGTATATAAACATATAATATATAAACTATATAAATAATATAATCACCAATACCTTTAAAATATACATTCTGTAATCACATACATGCTAACAGGTTCTGAAGATGAACAGATATATGTATGAATCATTGAACAGATTCTGTACAGCCAGACAATCAAAACACTCTAATCAAATTTACTCCGATAAAAAATACAAATTAAATTTAAAAAACAAACATAAGTAAGGAGACATAAACTTCTGGGGGCTTGTCCCAGCACATTGCACTCTAATTTAAAAGCTCGGAACACTACCTCCAGGAAGACTCTGTTCTCCTAGTAACAAGACTTGAGAACGCAATAATGCTGCCGCCTTGTGGCTGCTTCCCACAACAGCACTTTAAACCCAGTGCCAATGATTGCTTATATAGTCATAAGGACTGCAGGGCTGTAAATGACACAAGCCCTCAAAATATGCCCTGGGGTAGGGAATTGGCAAGAACATTCAACACATGAGAAATTTCCAAGAAGTCAATAAGAGGAGGGAAGTTGTACTCACTCTTTAAAAAAAAAAGGAAAAGAAAAAAAAGGACATGCCTAAAGCTTAGTATAAGGAAATATTAGCCACATACAAATTCAAATTCAAAAAGGTTTCAGCTCACACCAGTCATTACCATCAGCAAAATGTCTACAAACTATAAATGCTGAAGGGGTTTTAGAGATCTGTGTACCTTCTAGCTGCTGGTGGGATGTAAAGTGGAAACAGCACTAACGCAAACTGAATCGAGCTGCTTGAAAAGGTAAAAATTGAGCTACCAAATGATGAGGCAGGGCACCTTTTGGGCCTATAACCTAAGACCACCAAAATTGGAAAGACAGAGGCAGGCAAATATGCACTGCAACAATACTGAAATAGCCAAGATATGGAAGCAAAAAAAAGGTCCATAAACAGATGAATGGACAAAGAAGAAGTGGTATACGGACAGAATGGAATAGTAGCCTCGGGAGAAAAATGAACAATGCTGTTTTCAGGACTACAGTTGAGCCTAGAAAAAATCATATAAGGTTAAGTAAGTCAAAAGGGTATGACAAATATCCTATGATATCATTTATACAAGTTTTCTTAAGATTGCTACCAATGAACATATTTCCACAGAAAAAGACACTCACAGACTTATCAAATAAACTAATGGTTAGCCAAAATGAAAGGTGGGGGGATGGGTAAGTTAGGACTATGGGGTTAACATATATATACTAATGTAAGTTAAATGTATATAAACATATAACATATAAACGATATGAATTATATAATCACCAATACCTTCAAAATATATATTCTGTGATCACATACATGGTAACAGGATCCGAAGATGAACAGACATATGTATGAATCATTGAACAGATTCTGTACAGCCAGACAATCAAAACACTCTAATCAAATTTACTCCGATAAAAAATACAAATTAAATTTAAAAAACAAACATAAGTAAGGAGACATAAACTTCTGGGGGCTTGTCCCAGCACATTGCACTCTAATTTAAAAGCTCGGAACACTACCTCCAGGAAGACTCTGTTGTCCTAGTAACAAGACTTGAGAACGTAATAATGCTGCCGCCTTGTGGCTGTCTCCAAAAACAGCACCTTTAAACCCAGTGCCAATGGTTGCTTATATAGTCACAAGGACTGCACGGTTGTAAGTGACACAGGCACTCAAAAAATGCCCTGGGGTAGGGAATAGGCAAGAAAATTCAACACATAAGAAACTTTTCAAGAAATCAATAAGAGGAGGGAAGTTGTACTCACTCATTTTAAAAAAAAGGAAAAGAAAAAATAGGACATGCCTAAAGCTCAGCATAAGGAATTATTAGCCACATGCGTATCCAACCTCCAAAAAGGTTTCAGCTCACACCAGTCATGACCATCAGCAAAAAGTCTACAAACTATAAATGCTGAAGGGGTTTTAGAGAAGTGTGTACCTTCTAGCTGCTGGTGGGATATAAAGTCGTAACAGCACTAATGCAAACTGAATCGAGCTGCTTGAAAACGTAAAAATTGAGCTACCATATGATGCGGCAGGGCACCTTTTGGGCCTATAACCTAAGACCACCAGAATCGGAAAGACAGAGGCAGGCAAATGTGCACTGCAACAATACTGAAATAGCAAAGACATGGAAGCAAAAAAAAAGGTCCATAAACAGATGAATGGACAAAGACGAAGTGGGATACGTACCAAATGGAATAGTAGCCTCGGGAAAAAAATGAACAATGCCGTTTTCAGGACTACAGTTGAGCCTAGAAATAATCATATAAGGTTAAGTAAGTCAAAAGGGTATGACAAATATCCTATGACATCATTTATACATGTTATCCTAAGATTGCTACCAATGAACATATTTCCACAGAAAAAGACACTCACAGACTTATCAAATAAACTAATGGCTAGCCAAAATGAAAGGTGGGAGGATGGGTAAATTAGGACAATGGGGTTAAAATACATATACTAATGTATGTTAAATGTATATAAACATATAACATATGAAATATATAAATTATATAATCACCAATAACTTTAAAATATACATTCTGTAATCACATACATGCTAACAGGTTCGAAGATGAACAGACATATGTATGAATCATTGAGCAGATTCTGTACAGCCAGAAAACCACAACACTCTAATCAAATTTACTCCGATAAGAAATAGAAATTAAATTTAAAAAACAAACATAAGTTAGGAGACATAAACTTCTGGGGGCTTGTCCCAGCACATTGCACTCTAATTTACAAGCTCGGAACACTACCTCCAGGAAGACTGTGTTCTCCTAGTAACAAGACTTGAGAACGTAATAATGCTGCCGCCTTGTGGCTGCTTCCCACAACAGTAGCTTTAAACCCAGTGCCAATGGTTGCTTATATAGTCACAAGGACTGCAGGGCTGTAAAAGACACAGGCCCTCAAAAAATGCCCTGGGGTATGGAATTGGCAAGAAAATTCAACACATGAGAAATTTTCAAGAAGTCAATAAGAGGAGGGAAGTTGTAGTCACTCTTTAAAAAAAAAGGAAAAGAAAAAAAGGACATGCCTAAAGCTCAGCATAAGGAATTATTAGCCACATGCGTATCCAACCTCCAAAAAGGTTTCAGCTCACACCAGTCATGACCATCAGCAAAAAGTCTACAAACTATAAATGCTGAAGGGGTTTTAGAGAACTGTGTACCTTCTAGCTGCTGGGGGGATGTAAAGTGGTAACAGCAGTAACGCAAACTGAATCGAGCTGCTTGAAAAGGTAAACATTGAGCTACCATATGATGCGGCAGGGCACATTTTGGGCCTATAACCTAAGACAACTGGATTCGGAAAGACAGAGGCAGGCAAATGTGCACTGCAACAATATTGAAATAGCCAAGACATGGAAGCAAAAAAAAGGTCCATAAACAGATGAATGGACAAAGACGAAATGGTACACGTACCAAATGGAATAGAAGCCTCTGGAAAAAAATGAACAATGCCGTTTTCAGGACGAGAGTTGAGCCCAGAAATAATCATATAAGGTTAAGTAAGTCAAAAGGGTATGACAAATATCCTATGATATCATTAATACATGTTATCCTAAGATTGCTACCAATGAACATATTTCCACAGAAAAAGACACTCACAGACTTATCAAATAAACTAATGGTTAGCCAAAATGAAAGGTGGGAGGATGGGTAAATTAGGACAATGGGGTTAACATACATATACTAATGTATGTTAAATGTATATAAACATATAATATATGAACTATATAAATAATATAATCACCAATACCTTTAAAATATACATTCTGTAATCACATACATGCTAACAGGTTCTGAAGATGAACAGATATATGTATGAATCATTGAACAGATTCTGTACAGCCAGACAATCAAAACACTCTAATCAAATTTACTCCGATAAAAAATACAAATTAAATTTAAAAAACAAACATAAGTAAGGAGACATAAACTTCTGGGGGCTTGTCCCAGCACATTGCACTCTAATTTAAAAGCTCGGAACACTACCTCCAGGAAGACTCTGTTCTCCTAGTAACAAGACTTGAGAACGCAATAATGCTGCCGCCTTGTGGCTGCTTCCCACAACAGCACTTTAAACCCAGTGCCAATGATTGCTTATATAGTCATAAGGACTGCAGGGCTGTAAATGACACAAGCCCTCAAAATATGCCCTGGGGTAGGGAATTGGCAAGAACATTCAACACATGAGAAATTTCCAAGAAGTCAATAAGAGGAGGGAAGTTGTACTCACTCTTTAAAAAAAAAAGGAAAAGAAAAAAAAGGACATGCCTAAAGCTTAGTATAAGGAAATATTAGCCACATACAAATTCAAATTCAAAAAGGTTTCAGCTCACACCAGTCATTACCATCAGCAAAATGTCTACAAACTATAAATGCTGAAGGGGTTTTAGAGATCTGTGTACCTTCTAGCTGCTGGTGGGATGTAAAGTGGAAACAGCACTAACGCAAACTGAATCGAGCTGCTTGAAAAGGTAAAAATTGAGCTACCAAATGATGAGGCAGGGCACCTTTTGGGCCTATAACCTAAGACCACCAAAATTGGAAAGACAGAGGCAGGCAAATATGCACTGCAACAATACTGAAATAGCCAAGATATGGAAGCAAAAAAAAGGTCCATAAACAGATGAATGGACAAAGAAGAAGTGGTATACGGACAGAATGGAATAGTAGCCTCGGGAGAAAAATGAACAATGCTGTTTTCAGGACTACAGTTGAGCCTAGAAAAAATCATATAAGGTTAAGTAAGTCAAAAGGGTATGACAAATATCCTATGATATCATTTATACAAGTTTTCTTAAGATTGCTACCAATGAACATATTTCCACAGAAAAAGACACTCACAGACTTATCAAATAAACTAATGTTTAGCCAAAATGAAAGGTGGGGGGATGGGTAAGTTAGGACTATGGGGTTAACATACATATACTAATGTAAGTTAAATGTATATAAACATATAACATATAAACGATATGAATTATATAATCACCAATACCTTCAAAATATATATTCTGTGATCACATACATGGTAACAGGATCCGAAGATGAACAGACATATGTATGAATCATTGAACAGATTCTGTACAGCCAGAATATCAAAACACTCTAATCAAATTTACTCCGATAAAAAATACAAATTAAATTTAAAAAACAAACATAAGTAAGGAGACATAAACTTCTGGGGGCTTGTCCCAGCACATTGCACTCTAATTTAAAAGCTCGGAACACTACCTCCAGGAAGACTCTGTTGTCCTAGTAACAAGACTTGAGAACGTAATAATGCTGCCGCCTTGTGGCTGTCTCCAAAAACAGCACCTTTAAACCCAGTGCCAATGGTTGCTTATATAGTCACAAGGACTGCACGGTTGTAAGTGACACAGGCACTCAAAAAATGCCCTGGGGTAGGGAATAGGCAAGAAAATTCAACACATAAGAAACTTTTCAAGAAATCAATAAGAGGAGGGAAGTTGTACTCACTCATTTTAAACAAAAGGAAAAGAAAAAATAGGACATGCCTAAAGCTCAGCATAAGGAATTATTAGCCACATGCGTATCCAACCTCCAAAAAGGTTTCAGCTCACACCAGTCATGACCATCAGCAAAAAGTCTACAAACTATAAATGCTGAAGGGGTTTTAGAGAAGTGTGTACCTTCTAGCTGCTGGTGGGATATAAAGTCGTAACAGCACTAATGCAAACTGAATCGAGCTGCTTGAAAACGTAAAAATTGAGCTACCATATGATGCGGCAGGGCACCTTTTGGGCCTATAACCTAAGACCACCAGAATCGGAAAGACAGAGGCAGGCAAATGTGCACTGCAACAATACTGAAATAGCAAAGACATGGAAGCAAAAAAAAAGGTCCATAAACAGATGAATGGACAAAGACGAAGTGGGATACGTACCAAATGGAATAGTAGCCTCGGGAAAAAAATGAACAATGCCGTTTTCAGGACTACAGTTGAGCCTAGAAATAATCATATAAGGTTAAGTAAGTCAAAAGGGTATGACAAATATCCTATGACATCATTTATACATGTTATCCTAAGATTGCTACCAATGAACATATTTCCACAGAAAAAGACACTCACAGACTTATCAAATAAACTAATGGCTAGCCAAAATGAAAGGTGGGAGGATGGGTAAATTAGGACAATGGGGTTAAAATACATATACTAATGTATGTTAAATGTATATAAACATATAACATATGAAATATATAAATTATATAATCACCAATAACTTTAAAATATACATTCTGTAATCACATACATGCTAACAGGTTCGAAGATGAACAGACATATGTATGAATCATTGAGCAGATTCTGTACAGCCAGAAAACCACAACACTCTAATCAAATTTACTCCGATAAGAAATAGAAATTAAATTTAAAAAACAAACATAAGTTAGGAGACATAAACTTCTGGGGGCTTGTCCCAGCACATTGCACTCTAATTTACAAGCTCGGAACACTACCTCCAGGAAGACTGTGTTGTCCTAGTAACAAGACTTGAGAACGTAATAATGCTGCCGCCTTGTGGCTGCTTCCCACAACAGTAGCTTTAAACCCAGTGCCAATGGTTGCTTATATAGTCACAAGGACTGCAGGGCTGTAAAAGACACAGGCCCTCAAAAAATTCCCTGGGGTATGGAATTGGCAAGAAAATTCAACACATGAGAAATTTTCAAGAAGTCAATAAGAGGAGAGAAGTTGTAGTCACTCTTTAAAAAAAAAGGAAAAGAAAAAAAGGACATGCCTAAAGCTCAGCATAAGGAATTATTAGCCACATGCGTATCCAACCTCCAAAAAGGTTTCAGCTCACACCAGTCATGACCATCAGCAAAAAGTCTACAAACTATAAATGCTGAAGGGGTTTTAGAGAACTGTGTACCTTCTAGCTGCTGGGGGGATGTAAAGTGGTAACAGCAGTAACGCAAACTGAATCGAGCTGCTTGAAAAGGTAAACATTGAGCTACCATATGATGCGGCAGGGCACATTTTAGGCCTATAACCTAAGACCACCGGAATCGGAAAGACAGAGGCAGGCAAATGTGCACTGCAACAATACTGAAATAGCCAAGACATGGAAGCAAAAAAAAAGGTCCATAAACAGATGAATGGACAAAGAAGAAGTGGGATACGTACCAAATGGAATAGTAGCCTCGGGAAAAAAATGAACAATGCCGTTTTCAGGACTACAGTTGAGCCTAGAAATAATCATATAAGGTTAAGTAAGTCAAAAGGGTATGACAAATATCCTATGACATCATTTATACATATTATCCTAAGATTGCTACCAATGAACATATTTCCACAGAAAAAGACACTCACAGACTTATCAAATAAACTAATGGCTAGCCAAAATGAAAGGTGGGAGGATGGGTAAATTAGGACTATGGGGTTAAAATACATATACTAATGTATGTTAAATGTATATAAACATATAACATATGAAATATATAAATTATATAATCACCAATACATTTAAAATATACATTCTGTAATCACATACATGCTAACAGGTTCGAAGATGAACAGACATATGTATGAATCATTGAGCAGATTCTGTACAGCCAGAAAACCACAACACTCTAATCAAATTTACTCCGATAAGAAATAGAAATTAAATTTAAAAAACAAACATAAGTTAGGAGACATAAACTTCTGGGGGCTTGTCCCAGCACATTGCACTCTAATTTACAAGCTCGGAACACTACCTCCAGGAAGACTGTGTTGTCCTAGTAACAAGACTTGAGAACGTAATAATGCTGCCGCCTTGTGGCTGCTTCCCACAACAGTAGCTTTAAACCCAGTGCCAATGGTTGCTTATATAGTCACAAGGACTGCAGGGCTGTAAAAGACACAGGCCCTCAAAAAATGCCCTGGGGTATGGAATTGGCAAGAAAATTCAACACATGAGAAATTTTCAAGAAGTCAATAAGAGGAGGGAAGTTGTAGTCACTCTTTAAAAAAAAAGGAAAAGAAAAAAAGGACATGCCTAAAGCTCAGCATAAGGAATTATTAGCCACATGCGTATCCAACCTCCAAAAAGGTTTCAGCTCACACCAGTCATGACCATCAGCAAAAAGTCTACAAACTATAAATGCTGAAGGGGTTTTAGAGAACTGTGTACCTTCTAGCTGCTGGTGGGATGTAAAGTGGTAACAGCAGTAACGCAAACTGAATCGAGCTGCTTGAAAAGGTAAACATTGAGCTACCATATGATGAGGCAGGGCACATTTTGGGCCTATAACCTAAGACAACTGGATTCGGAAAGACAGAGGCAGGCAAATGTGCACTGCAACAATATTGAAATAGCCAAGACATGGAAGCAAAAAAAAGGTCCATAAACAGATGAATGGACAAAGACGAAATGGTACACGTACCAAATGGAATAGAAGCCTCTGGAAAAAAATGAACAATGCCGTTTTCAGGACTAGAGTTGAGCCTAGAAATAATCATATAAGGTTAAGTAAGTCAAAAGGGTATGACAAATATCCTATGATATCATTAATACATGTTATCCTAAGATTGCTACCAATGAACATATTTCCACAGAAAAAGACACTCACAGACTTATCAAATAAACTAATGGTTAGCCAAAATGAAAGGTGGGAGTATGGGTAAATTAGGACAATGGGGTTAACATACATATACTAATGTATGTTAAATGTATATAAACATATAATATATAAACTATATAAATAATATAATCACCAATACCTTTAAAATATACATTCTGTAATCACATACATGCTAACAGGTTCCGAAGATGAACAGATATATGTATGAATCATTGAACAGATTCTGTAAAGCCAGACAATCAAAACACTCTAATCAAATTTACTCCGATAAAAAATACAAATTAAATTTAAAAAACAAACATAAGTAAGGAGACATAAACTTCTGGGGGCTTGTCCCAGCACATTGCACTCTAATTTAAAAGCTCGGAACACTACCACCAGGAAGACTCTGTTGTCCTAGTAACAAGACTTGAGAACGTAATAATGCTGCCGCCTTGTGGCTGTCTCCAAAAACAGCACCTTTAAACCCAGTGCCAATGGTTGCTTATATAGTCACAAGGACTGCACGGTTGTAAATGACACAGGCACTCAAAAAATGCCCTGGGGTAGGGAATAGGCAAGAAAATTCAACACATAAGAAACTTTTCAAGAAATCAATAAGAGGAGGGAAGTTGTACTCACTCATTTTAAAAAAAAGGAAAAGAAAAAATAGGACATGCCTAAAGCTCAGCATAAGGAATTATTAGCCACATGCGTATCCAACCTCCAAAAAGGTTTCAGCTCACACCAGTCATGACCATCAGCAAAAAGTCTACAAACTATAAATGCTGAAGGGGTTTTAGAGAAGTGTGTACCTTCTAGCTGCTGGTGGGATATAAAGTCGTAACAGCACTAATGCAAACTGAATCGAACTGCTTGAAAACGTAAAAATTGAGCTACCATATGATGCGGCAGGGCACCTTTTGGGCCTATAACCTAAGACCACCAGAATCGGAAAGACAGAGGCAGGCAAATGTGCACTGCAACAATACTGAAATAGCAAAGACATGGAAGCAAAAAAAAAGGTCCATAAACAGATGAATGGACAAAGACGAAGTGGGATACGTACCAAATGGAATAGTAGCCTCGGGAAAAAAATGAACAATGCCGTTTTCAGGACTACAGTTGAGCCTAGAAATGATCATATAAGGTTAAGTAAGTCAAAAGGGTATGACAAATATCCTATGACATCATTTATACATGTTATCCTAAGATTGCTACCAATGAACATATTTCCACAGAAAAAGACACTCACAGACTTATCAAATAAACTAATGGCTAGCCAAAATGAAAGGTGGGAGGATGGGTAAATTAGGACAATGGGGTTAAAATACATATACTAATGTATGTTAAATGTATATAAACATATAACATATGAAATATATAAATAATATAATCACCAATACCTTTAAAATATACATTCTGTAATCACATACATGCTAACAGGTTCGAAGATGAACAGACATATGTATGAATCATTGAGCAGATTCTGTACAGCCAGAAAACCACAACACTCTAATCAAATTTACTCCGATAAGAAATAGAAATTAAATTTAAAAAACAAACATAAGTTAGGAGACATAAACTTCTGGGGGCTTGTCCCAGCACATTGCACTCTAATTTACAAGCTCGGAACACTACCTCCAGGAAGACTGTGTTGTCCTAGTAACAAGACTTGAGAACGTAATAATGCTGCCGCCTTGTGGCTGCTTCCCACAACAGTAGCTTTAAACCCAGTGCCAATGGTTGCTTATATAGTCACAAGGACTGCAGGGCTGTAAAAGACACAGGCCCTCAAAAAATGCCCTGGTGTATGGAATTGGCAAGAAAATTCAACACATGAGTAACTTTTCAAGAAGTCAATAAGAGGAGGGAAGTTGTACTCACTCTTTAAAAAAAAAGGAAAAGAAAAAAAAAGGACATGCCTAAAGCTCAGTATAAGGAATTATTAGCCACATGCAAATTCAAATTCAAAAAGGTTTCAGGTGACACCAGTCATGACCATCAGCAAAAAGTCTACAAACTATAAATGGTGAAGGGGTTTTAGAGAATTGTGTACATTCTAGCTGCTGGTGGGATGTAAAGTGGTAACAGCACTAACGCATACTGAATGGAGCTGCTTGAAAAGGTAAAAATTGAGTTACCATATGATGCGGCAGGGCACCTTTTGGGCCTATAACCTAAGACCACCAAAATCGGAAATACAGAGGCAGGCAAATGTGCACTGCAACAATACTGAAATACCCAAGACATGGAAGCAAAAAATGGTCCATAAACAGGTGAATGGACAAAGAAGAAGTGGTATATGGACAGAATGGAAGAGTAGCCTCGGGAAAAAAATGAACAATGCCGTTTTCAGAACTACAGTTGAGACTAGAAATAGTCATATAAGGTTAAGTAAGTCAAAAGGGTGTGACAAATATCCTATGAAATCATTTATACATGTTTTCCTAAGATTACTACCAATGAACATATTTCCACAGAAAAAGACAGTCACAGACTTATCAAAAATACTAACGGTTAGCCAAAATGAAAGGTGGGAGGATGGGTAAATTAGGACTATGGGGTTAACATACATATACTAATGTATGTTAAATGTATATAAACATATAACATATGAACTATATAAATTATATAATCACCAAACCTTTAAAATATACATTCTGTAATCACATACATAATAACAGGTTCCGAAGATGAACAGATATATGTATGAATCATTGAGCAGATTCTGTACAGCCAATCAAAACACTCTAATCAAATTTACTCCGATAAGAAATAGAAATTAAATTTAAAAAGCAAACATAAGTTAGGAGACATAAACTTCTGGGGGCTTGTCCCAGCACATTCCACTCTAATTTACAACCTTGGAAAACTACCTCCAGGAAGACTCTGTTGCCCTAGTAAGAAGAGGTGAGAACGTAATAATGCTGCCGCCTTGTGGCTGTTTCCCACAACAGCAGCTTTAAACCCAGTGCCAAAGGTTGCTTAATAGTCACAAGGACTGAAGGGCTCTAAATGACACCTGCCTTCAAAAAATGCCCTGGGGTAGGGAATAGGCAAAAAAATTCAACACATGGGAAACTTTTCAAGAAGTCAATAAGAGGAGGGAAGTTGTACTCACTCCTTAAAACAAAAGGAAAAGAAAAAAATGACATGCCTAAAGCTCTGTATAAGGAATTATTAGCCACATGCAAATTCAAATTCAAAAAGGTTTCAGGTAACACCAGTCATGACCATCATCAAAAAGTCTACAAACTATAAATGCTGAAGGGGTTTTAGAGGAATGTGTACCTTCTAGCTGCTGGTGGCATGTAAAGAAGTAATACCACTAATGCAAACTGAATGGAGCTGCTTGAAAAGGTAAAAATTGAGTTACCATACGATGCAGCAGGGCACCTTTTGGGCCTATAACCTAAGACCACCAGAATCGGAAAGACAGAGGCAGGCAATTGTGCACTGCAACAATACTGAAATAGCCAAGACATGGAAGCAAAAAAAGGTCCATAAACAGATGAATGGACAAAGACGAAATGGTATACGTACCAAATGGAATAGTAGCCTCAGGAAAAAAATGAACAATGCCGTTTTCAGGACTAGAGTTGAGCCTAGAAATAATCATATAAGGTTAAGTAAGTCAAAAGGGTATGACAAATATCCTATGATATCATTTATACATGTTATCCTAAGATTGCTACCAATGAACATATTTCCACAGAAAAAGACACTCACAGACTTATCAAATAAACTAATGGTTAGCCAAAATGAAAGGTGGGGGGATGGGTAAATTAGGACTATGGGGTTAACATACATATACTAATATAAGTTAAATGTATATAAACATATAACATATAAATGATATGAATTATATAATCACCAATACCTTCAAAATATACATTCTGTAATCACATACATGGTAACAGGATCCGAAGATGAACAGACATATGTATGAATCATTGAACAGATTCTGTACAGCCAGACAATCAAAACACTCTAATCAAATTTACTCCGATAAAAAATACAAATTAAATTTAAAAAACAAACATAAGTAAGGAGACATAAACTTCTGGGGGCTTGTCCCAGCACATTGCACTCTAATTTACAAGCTCGGAACACTACCTCCAGGAAGACTCTGTTGTCCTAGTAACAAGACTTGAGAACGTAATAATGCTGCCGCCTTGTGGCTGTCTCCCAAAACAGCAGCTTTAAACCCAGTGACAATGGTTGCTTATATAGTCCCAAGGACTGCAGGGCTGTAAATGACACAGGCCCTCAAAAATTGCCCTGGGGTAGGGAATAGGCAAGAAAATCCAACACATGAGAAATTTTTCAAGAAGTCAATAAGAGGAGGGGAGTTGTACTCACTCTTTAAAAAAAAAAAGGAAAAAAAAAAAAAGTACATGCCTAAAGCTTAGTATAAGGAATTATTAGCCACATACAAATTCAAATTCAAAAAGGTTTCAGCTCACACCAGTCATTACCATCAGCAAAATGTCTACAAACTATAAATGCTGAAGGGGTTTTAGAGATCTGTGTACCTTCTAGCTGCTGGTGGGTTGTAAAGTGGAAACAGCACTAACGCAAACTGAATCGAGCTGCTTGAAAAGGTAAAAATTGAGCTACCAAATGATGCGGCAGGGCACCTTTTGGGCCTATAACCTAAGACCACCAAAATTGGAAAGACAGAGGCAGGCAAATATGCACTGCAACAATACTGAAATAGCCAAGATATGGAAGCAAAAAAAAGGTCCATAAACAGATGAATGGACAAAGAAGAAGTGGTATACGGACAGAATGGAATAGTAGCCTCGGGAGAAAAATGAACAATGCTGTTTTCAGGACTACAGTTGAGCCTAGAAAAAATCATATAAGGTTAAGTAAGTCAAAAGGGTATGACAAATATCCTATGATATCATTTATACAAGTTTTCTTAAGATTGCTACCAATGAACATATTTCCACAGAAAAAGACACTCACAGACTTATCAAATAAACTAATGGTTAGCCAAAATGAAAGGTGGGGGGATGGGTAAGTTAGGACTATGGGGTTAACATACATATACTAATGTAAGTTAAATGTATATAAACATATAACATATAAACGATATGAATTATATAATCACCAATACCTTCAAAATATATATTCTGTGATCACATACTTGATAACAGGTTCCGAAGATGAACAGATATATGTATGAATCATTGAGCAGATTCTGTACAGCCAATCAAAACACTCTAATCAAATTTACTCCGATAAGAAATAGAAATTAAATTTAAAAAGCAAACATAAGTTAGGAGACATAAACTTCTGGGGGCTTGTCCCAGCACATTCCACTCTAATTTACAACCTTGGAAAACTACCTCCAGGAAGACTCTGTTGCCCTAGTAACAAGAGTTGAGAACGTAATAATGCTGCCGCCTTGTGGCTGTTTCCCACAACAGCAGCTTTAAACCCAGTGCCAAAGGTTGCTTAATAGTCACAAGGACTGAAGGGCTCTAAATGACACCTGCCTTCAAAAAATGCCCTGGGGTAGGGAATAGGCAAAAAAATTCAACACATGAGAAACTGTTCAAGAAGTCAATAAGAGGAGGGAAATTGTACTCACTCTTTAAAACAAAAGGAAAAGAAAAAAATGACATGCCTAAAGCTCAGTATAAGGAATTATTAGCCACATGCAAATTCAAATTCAAAAAGGTTTCAGGTAACACCACTCATGACCATCATCAAAAAGTCTACAAACTATAAATGCTGAAGGGGTTTTAGAGGAATGTGTACCTTCTAGCTGCTGGTGGGATGTAAAGAAGTAATACCACTAAAGCAAACTGAATGGAGCTGCTTGAAAAGGTAAAAATTGAGTTACCATACGATGCGGCAGGGCACCTTTTGGGCCTATAACCTAAGACCACCAGAATCGGAAAGACAGAGGCAGGCAAATGTGCACTGCAACAATACTGAAATAGCCAAGACATGGAAGCAAAAAAAGGTCCATAAACAGATGAATGGACAAAGACGAAATGGTATACGTACCAAATGGAATAGTAGCCTCTGGAAAAAAATGAACAATGCTGTTTTCAGGAGTAGAGTTGAGCCTAGAAATAATCATATAAGGTTAAGTAAGTCAAAAGGGTATGAAATATCCTATGATATCATTTATACATGTTATCCTAAGATTGCTACCAATGAACATATTTCCACAGAAAAAGACACTCACAGACTTATCATATAAACTAATGGTTAGCCAAAATGAAAGGTGGGAGGATGGGTAAATTAGGACTATGGGGTTAACATACATATACTAATGTATGTTAAATGTATATAAACATATAACATATAAATGATATGAATTATATATTCACCAATACCTTCAAAATATACATTCTGTAATCACATACATGGTAACAGGATCCGAAGATGAACAGACATATGTATGAATCATTGAGCAGATTCTGTACAGCCAGAAAACCACAACACTCTAATCAAATTTACTCCGATAAGAAATAGAAATTAAATTTAAAAAACAAACATAAGTTAGGAGACATAAACTTCTGGGGGCTTGTCCCAGCACATTGCACTCTAATTTACAGGCTCGGAACACTACCTCCAGGAAGACTGTGTTGTCCTAGTAACAAGACTTGAGAACGTAATAATGCTGCCGCCTTGTGGCTGCTTCCCACAACAGTAGCTTTAAACCCAGTACCAATGGTTGCTTATATAGTCACAAGGACTGCAGGGCTGTAAAAGACACAGGCCCTCAAAAAATGCCCTGGTGTAGGGAATAGGCAAGGAAATTCAACACATGAGAAATTTTCAAGAAGTCAATAAGAGTACGGAAGTTGTACTCACTCTAAAAAAAAAGGAAAAGAAAAAAAGGACATGCCTAAAGCTCAGCATAAGGAATTATTAGCCACATGTGTATCCAACCTCCAAAAAGGTTTCAGCTCACAACAGTCATGACCATCAGCAAAAAGTCTACAAACTATAAATGCTGAAGGGGTTTTAGAGAACTGTGTACCTTCTAGCTGCTGTTTGGATGTAAAGTGGTAACAGCAGTAACGCAAACTGAATTGAGCTGCTTGAAAAGGTAAACATTGAGCTACCATATGATGCGGTAGGGCACCTTTTGGGCCTATAACCTAAGACCACCGGATTCGGAAAGACAGAGGCAGGCAAATGTGCACTGCAACAATAATGAAATAGCCAAGACATGGAAGCAAAAAAAAGGTCCATAAACAGATGAAAGGACAAAGACGAAATGGTATACGTATCAAATGGAATAGTAGCCTCTGGAAAAAAATGAACAATGCCGTTTTCAGGACTAGAGTTGAGCCTAGAAATAATCATATAAGGTTAAGTAAGTCAAAAGGGTATGACAAATATCCTATGATATCATTTATACATGTTATCCTAAGATTGCTACCAATGAACATATTTCCACTGAAAAAGACACTCACAGACTTATCAAATAAACTAATGGTTAGCCAAAATGAAAGGTGGGGGGATGGGTAAATTAGGACTATGGGGTTAACATACATATACTAATATAAGTTAAATGTATATAAACATATAACATATAAATGATATGAATTATATAATCACCAATACCTTCAAAATATACATTCTGTAATCACATACATGGTAACAGGATCCGAAGATGAACAGACATATGTATGAATCATTGAACAGATTCTGTACAGCCAGACAATAAAAACACTCTAATCAAATTTACTCCGATAAAAAATACAAATTAAATTTAAAAAACAAACATAAGTAAGGAGACATAAACTTCTGGGGGCTTGTCCCAGCACATTGCACTCTAATTTAAAAGCTCGGAACACTACCTCCAGGAAGACTCTGTTGTCCTAGTAACAAGACTTGAGAACGTAATAATGCTGCCGCCTTGTGGCTGTCTCCAAAAACAGCACCTTTAAACCCAGTGCCAATGGTTGCTTATATAGTCACAAGGACTGCACGGTTGTAAATGACACAGGCACTCAAAAAATGCCCTGGGGTAGGGAATAGGCAAGAAAATTCAACACATAAGAAACTTTTCAAGAAATCAATAAGAGGAGGGAAGTTGTACTCACTCTTTTTAAAAAAAAGGAAAAGAAAAAATAGGACATGCCTAAAGCTCAGCATAAGGAATTATTAGCCACATGCGTATCCAACCTCCAAAAAGGTTTCAGCTCACACCAGTCATGACCATCAGCAAAAAGTCTACAAACTATAAATGCTGAAGGGGTTTTAGAGAAGTGTGTACCTTCTAGCTGCTGGTGGGATATAAAGTCGTAACAGCACTAATGCAAACTGAATCGAGCTGCTTGAAAACGTAAAAATTGAGCTACCATATGATGCGGCAGGGCACCTTTTGGGCCTATAACCTAAGACCACCAGAATCGGAAAGACAGAGGCAGGCAAATGTGCACTGCAACAATACTGAAATAGCAAAGACATGGAAGCAAAAAAAAGGTCCATAAACAGGTGAATGGACAAAGAAGAAGTGGTATATGGACAGAATGGAAGAGTAGCCTCGGGAAAAAAATGAACAATGCCGTTTTCAGGACTAGAGTTGAGACTAGAAATAATCATATAAGGTTAAGTAAGACAAAAGGGTATTACAAATATCCTATGATATTATTTATACAAGTTTTCCTAAGATTGCTACCAATGAACATATTTCCACAGAAAAAGACACTCACAGACTTATCAAATAAACTAATGGTTAGCCAAAATGAAAGGTGGGAGGATGGGTAAATTAGGACTATGGGGTTAACATACATATACTAATGTAAGTTAAATGTATATAAACATATAACATATAAATGATATGAATTATATATTCACCAATACCTTCAAAATATACATTCTGTAATCACATACATGGTAACAGGATCCGAAGATGAACAGACATATGTGTGAATCATTGAGCAGATTCTGTACAGCCAGACAATCAAAACACTCTAATCAAATTTACTCCGATAAGAAAGACAAATTAAATTTAAAAAACAAACATAAGTAAGGAGACATAAACGTCTGGGGGCTTGTCCCAGCACATTGCACTCTAATTTACAAGCTCGGAACACTACCTCCAGGAAGACTCTGTTGTCCTAGTAACAAGACTTGAGAACGTAATAATGCTGCCGCCTTGTGGCTGTCTCCCAAAACAGCAGCTTTAAACCCAGTGACAATGGTTGCTTATATAGTCACAAGGACTGCAGGGATGTAAATGACACAAGCCCTCAAAATATGCCCTGGGGTAGGGAATTGGCAAGAACATTCAACACATGAGAAATTTCCAAGAAGTCAATAAGAGGAGGGAAGTTGTACTCACTCTTTAAAAAAAAAAGGAAAAGAAAAAAAGGACATGCCTAAAGCTCAGTAGAAGGAATTATTAGCCACATGCAAATTCAAATTCAAAAAGGTTTCAGCTCACTCCAGTCATGACCATCAGCAAAAAGTCTACAAACAATAAATGCTGAAGGGGTTTTAGAGAAGTGTGTACCTTCTAGCTGCTGGTGGGATGTAAAGTGGTAACAGCAGTAACGCAAACTGAATCGAGCTGCTTGAAAAGGTAAAAATTGAGTTACCATATGGTGCGGCAGGGCACCTTTTGGGCCTATAACCTAAGACCACCAGATTCGGAAAGAGAGAGGCAGGCAAATGTGCATTGCAACAATATTGAAATAGCCAAGACATGGAAGCAAAAAAAAAGGTCCATAAACAGATGAATGGACAAAGACGAAGTGGGATACGTACCAAATGGAATAGTAGCCTCGGGAAAAAAATGAACAATGCCGTTTTCAGGACTACAGTTGAGCCTAGAAATAATCATATAAGGTTAAGTAAGTCAAAAGGGTATGACAAATATCCTATGACATCATTTATACATGTTATCCTAAGATTGCTATCAATGAACATATTTCCACAGAAAAAGACACTCACAGACTTATCAAATAAACTAATGGCTAGCCAAAATGAAAGGTGGGAGGATGGGTAAATTAGGACTATGGGGTTAACATACATATACTAATGTATGTTAAATGTATATAAACATATAACATATGAACTATATAAATTATATAATCACCAATACATTTAAAATATACATTCTGTAATCACATACATGCTAACAGGTTCGAAGATGAACAGACATATGTATGAATCATTGAGCAGATTCTGTACAGCCAGAAAACCACAACACTCTAATCAAATTTACTCCGATAAGAAATAGAAATTAAATTTAAAAAACAAACATAAGTTAGGAGACATAAACTTCTGGGGGCTTGTCCCAGCACATTGCACTCTAATTTACAAGCTCGGAACACTACCTCCAGGAAGACTGTGTTGTCCTAGTAACAAGACTTGAGAACGTAATAATGCTGCCGCCTTGTGGCTGCTTCCCACAACAGTAGCTTTAAACCCAGTGCCAATGGTTGCTTATATAGTCACAAGGACTGCAGGGCTGTAAAAGACACAGGCCCTCAAAAAATTCCCTGGGGTATGGAATTGGCAAGAAAATTCAACACATGAGAAATTTTCAAGAAGTCAATAAGAGGAGGGAAGTTGTAGTCACTCTTTAAAAAAAAAGGAAAAGAAAAAATAGGACATGCCTAAAGCTCAGCATAAGGAATTATTAGCCACATGCGTATCCAACCTCCAAAAAGGTTTCAGCTCACACCAGTCATGACCATCAGCAAAAAGTCTACAAACTATAAATGCTGAAGGGGTTTTAGAGAACTGTGTACCTTCTAGCTGCTGGGGGGATGTAAAGTGGTAACAGCAGTAACGCAAACTGAATCGAGCTGCTTGAAAAGGTAAACATTGAGCTACCATATGATGCGGCAGGGCACATTTTGTGCCTATAACCTAAGACAACTGGATTCGGAAAGACAGAGGCAGGCAAATGTGCACTGCAACAATATTGAAATAGCCAAGACATGGAAGCAAAAAAAAGGTCCATAAACAGATGAATGGACAAAGACGAAATGGTACACGTACCAAATGGAATAGAAGCCTCTGGAAAAAAATGAACAATGCCGTTTTCAGGACTAGAGTTGAGCCTAGAAATAATCATATAAGGTTAAGTAAGTCAAAAGGGTATGACAAATATCCTATGATATCATTAATACATGTTATCCTAAGATTGCTACCAATGAACATATTTCCACAGAAAAAGACACTCACAGACTTATCAAATAAACTAATGGTTAGCCAAAATGGAAGGTGGGAGGATGGGTAAATTAGGACAATGGGGTTAACATACATATACTAATATAAGTTAAATGTATATAAACATATAACATATAAATGATATGAATTATATAATCACCAATACCTTCAAAATATACATTCTGTAATCACATACATGCTAACAGGTTCAGAAGATGAACAGATATATGTATGAATCATTGAACAGATTCTGTACAGCTAGACAATCAAAACACTCTAATCAAATTTACTCCGATAAAAAATACAAATTAAATTTAAAAAACAAACATAAGTAAGGAGACATAAACTTCTGGGGGCTTGTCCCAGCACATTGCACTCTAATTTAAAAGCTCAGAACACTACCTCCAGGAAGACTCTGTTCTCCTAGTAACAAGACTTGAGAACGCAATAATGCTGCCGCCTTGTGGCTGCTTCCCACAACGGCACTTTAAACCCAGTGCCAATGATTGCTTATATAGTCACAAGGACTGCAGGGCTGTAAATGACACGAGCCCTCAAAATATGCCCTGGGGTAGGGAATTGGCAAGAACATTCAACACATGAGAAATTTCCAAGAAGTCAATAAGAGGAGGGAAGTTGTACTCACTCTTTAAAAAAAAAAGGAAAAGAAAAAAAAGGACATGCCTAAAGCTTAGTATAAGGAAATATTAGCCACATACAAATTCAAATTCAAAAAGGTTTCAGCTCACACCAGTCATTACCATCAGCAAAATGTCTACAAACTATAAATGCTGAAGGGGTTTTAGAGATCTGTGTACCTTCTAGCTGCTGGTGGGATGTAAAGTGGAAACAGCACTAACGCAAACTGAATCGAGCTGCTTGAAAAGGTAAAAATTGAGCTACCAAATGATGGGGCAGGGCACCTTTTGGGCCTATAACCTAAGACCACCAAAATTGGAAATACAGAGGCAGGCAAATATGCACTGCAACAATACTGAAATAGCCAAGATATGGAAGCAAAAAAAAGGTCCATAAACAGATGAATGGACAAAGAAGAAGTGGTATACGGACAGAATGGAATAGTAGCCTCGGGAGAAAAATGAACAATGCTGTTTTCAGGACTACAGTTGAGCCTAGAAAAAATCATATAAGGTTAAGTAAGTCAAAAGGGTATGACAAATATCCTATGATATCATTTATACAAGTTTTCTTAAGATTGCTACCAATGAACATATTTCCACAGAAAAAGACACTCACAGACTTATCAAATAAACTAATGGTTAGCCAAAATGAAAGGTGGGGGGATGGGTAAGTTAGGACTATGGGGTTAACATACATATACTAATGTAAGTTAAATGTATATAAACATATAACATATAAACGATATGAATTATATAATCACCAATACCTTCAAAATATATATTCTGTGATCACATACATGGTAACAGGATCCGAAGATGAACAGACATATGTATGAATCATTGAACAGATTCTGTACAGCCAGACAATCAAAACACTCTAATCAAATTTACTCCGATGAAAAATACAAATTAAATTTAAAAAACAAACATAAGTAAGGAGACATAAACTTCTGGGGGCTTGTCCCAGCACATTGCACTCTAATTTAAAAGCTCGGAACACTACCTCCAGGAAGACTCTGTTGTCCTAGTAACAAGACTTGAGAACGTAATAATGCTGCCGCCTTGTGGCTGTCTCCAAAAACAGCACCTTTAAACCCAGTGCCAATGGTTGCTTATATAGTCACAAGGACTGCACGGTTGTAAATGACACAGGCACTCAAAAAATGCCCTGGGGTAGGGAATAGGCAAGAAAATTCAACACATAAGAAACTTTTCAAGAAATCAATAAGAGGAGGGAAGTTGTACTCACTCATTTTAAAAAAAAGGAAAAGAAAAAATAGGACATGCCTAAAGCTCAGCATAAGGAATTATTAGCCACATGCGTATCCAACCTCCAAAAAGGTTTCAGCTCACACCAGTCATGACCATCAGCAAAAAGTCTACAAACTATAAATGCTGAAGGGGTTTTAGAGAAGTGTGTACCTTCTAGCTGCTGGTGGGATATAAAGTCGTAACAGCACTAATGCAAACTGAATCGAGCTGCTTGAAAACGTAAAAATTGAGCTACCATATGATGCGGCAGGGCACCTTTTGGGCCTATAACCTAAGACCACCAGAATCGGAAAGACAGAGGCAGGCAAATGTGCACTGCAACAATACTGAAATAGCAAAGACATGGAAGCAAAAAAAAAGGTCCATAAACAGATGAATGGACAAAGACGAAGTGGGATACGTACCAAATGGAATAGTAGCCTCGGGAAAAAAATGAACAATGCCGTTTTCAGGACTACAGTTGAGCCTAGAAATAATCATATAAGGTTAAGTAAGTCAAAAGGGTATGACAAATATCCTATGACATCATTTATACATGTTATCCTAAGATTGCTACCAATGAACATATTTCCACAGAAAAAGACACTCACAGACTTATCAAATAAACTAATGGCCAGCCAAAATGAAAGGTGGGAGGATGGGTAAATTAGGACAATGGGGTTAAAATACATATACTAATGTATGTTAAATGTATATAAACATATAACATATGAAATATATAAATTATATAATCACCAATAACTTTAAAATATACATTCTGTAATCACATACATGCTAACAGGTTCGAAGATGAACAGACATATGTATGAATCATTGAGCAGATTCTGTACAGCCAGAAAACCACAACACTCTAATCAAATTTACTCCGATAAGAAATAGAAATTAAATTTAAAAAACAAACATAAGTTAGGAGACATAAACTTCTGGGGGCTTGTCCCAGCACATTGCACTCTAATTTACAAGCTCGGAACACTACCTCCAGGAAGACTGTGTTGTCCTAGTAACAAGACTTGAGAACGTAATAATGCTGCCGCCTTGTGGCTGCTTCCCACAACAGTAGCTTTAAACCCAGTGCCAATGGTTGCTTATATAGTCACAAGGACTGCAGGGCTGTAAAAGACACAGGCCCTCAAAAAATTCCCTGGGGTATGGAATTGGCAAGAAAATTCAACACATGAGAAATTTTCAAGAAGTCAATAAGAGGAGGGAAGTTGTAGTCACTCTTTAAAAAAAAAGAAAAAGAAAAAAAGGACATGCCTAAAGCTCAGCATAAGGAATTATTAGCCACATGCGTATCCAACCTCCAAAAAGGTTTCAGCTCACACCAGTCATGACCATCAGCAAAAAGTCTACAAACTATAAATGCTGAAGGGGTTTTAGAGAACTGTGTACCCTCTAGCTGCTGGTGGGATGTAAAGTGGTAACAGCAGTAACGCAAACTGAATCGAGCTGCTTGAAAAGGTAAACATTGAGCTACCATATGATGCGGCAGGGCACATTTTGGGCCTATAACCTAAGACCACCGGAATCGGAAAGACAGAGGCAGGCAAATGTGCATTGCAACAATACTGAAATAGCCAAGACATGGAAGCAAAAAAAAAGGTCCATAAACAGATGAATGGACAAAGAAGAAGTGGGATACGTACCAAATGGAATAGTAGCCTCGGGAAAAAAATGAACAATGCCGTTTTCAGGACTACAGTTGAGCCTAGAAATAATCATATAAGGTTAAGTAAGTCAAAAGGGTATGACAAATATCCTATGACAACATTTATACATGTTATCCTAAGATTGCTACCAATGAACATATTTCCACAGAAAAAGACACTCACAGACTTATCAAATAAACTAATGGCTAGCCAAAATGAAAGGTGGGAGGATGGGTAAATTAGGACTATGGGGTTAACATACATATACTAATGTATGTTAAATGTATATAAACATATAACATATGAACTATATAAATTATATAATCACCAATACATTTAAAATATACATTCTGTAATCACATACATGCTAACAGGTTCGAAGATGAACAGACATATGTATGAATCATTGAGCAGATTCTGTACAGCCAGAAAACCACAACACTCTAATCAAATTTACTCCGATAAGAAATAGAAATTAAATTTAAAAAACAAACATAAGTTAGGAGACATAAACTTCTGGGGGCTTGTCCCAGCACATTGCACTCTAATTTACAAGCTCGGAACACTACCTCCAGGAAGACTGTGTTGTCCTAGTAACAAGACTTGAGAACGTAATAATGCTGCCGCCTTGTGGCTGCTTCCCACAACAGTAGCTTTAAACCCAGTGCCAATGGTTGCTTATATAGTCACAAGGACTGCAGGGCTGTAAAAGACACAGGCCCTCAAAAAATTCCCTGGGGTATGGAATTGGCAAGAAAATTCAACACATAAGAAATTTTCAAGAAGTCAATAAGAGGAGGGAAGTTGTAGTCACTCTTTAAAAAAAAAGGAAAAGAAAAAATAGGACATGCCTAAAGCTCAGCATAAGGAATTATTAGCCACATGCGTATCCAACCTCCAAAAAGGTTTCAGCTCACACCAGTCATGACCATCAGCAAAAAGTCTACAAACTATAAATGCTGAAGGGGTTTTAGAGAACTGTGTACCTTCTAGCTGCTGGGGGGATGTAAAGTGGTAACAGCAGTAACGCAAACTGAATCGAGCTGCTTGAAAAGGTAAACATTGAGCTACCATATGATGCGGCAGGGCACATTTTGGGCCTATAACCTAAGACAACTGGATTCGGAAAGACAGAGGCAGGCAAATGTGCACTGCAACAATATTGAAATAGCCAAGACATGGAAGCAAAAAAAAGGTCCATAAACAGATGAATGGACAAAGACGAAATGGTACACGTACCAAATGGAATAGAAGCCTCTGGAAAAAAATGAACAATGCCGTTTTCAGGACTAGAGTTGAGCCTAGAAATAATCATATAAGGTTAAGTAAGTCAAAAGGGTATGACAAATATCCTATGATATCATTAATACATGTTATCCTAAGATTGCTACCAATGAACATATTTCCACAGAAAAAGACACTCACAGACTTATCAAATAAACTAATGGTTAGCCAAAATGAAAGGTGGGAGGATGGGTAAATTAGGACAATGGGGTTAACATACATATACTAATATAAGTTAAATGTATATAAACATATAACATATAAATGATATGAATTATATAATCACCAATACCTTCAAAATATACATTCTGTAATCACATACATGCTAACAGGTTCAGAAGATGAACAGATATATGTATGAATCATTGAACAGATTCTGTACAGCCAGACAATCAAAACACTCTAATCAAATTTACTCCGATAAAAAATACAAATTAAATTTAAAAAACAAACATAAGTAAGGAGACATAAACTTCTGGGGGCTTGTCCCAGCACATTGCACTCTAATTTAAAAGCTCAGAACACTACCTCCAGGAAGACTCTGTTCTCCTAGTAACAAGACTTGAGAACGCAATAATGCTGCCGCCTTGTGGCTGCTTCCCACAACGGCACTTTAAACCCAGTGCCAATGATTGCTTATATAGTCACAAGGACTGCAGGGCTGTAAATGACACAAGCCCTCAAAATATGCCCTGGGGTAGGGAATTGGCAAGAACATTCAACACATGAGAAATTTCCAAGAAGTCAATAAGAGGAGGGAAGTTGTACTCACTCTTTAAAAAAAAAAGGAAAAGAAAAAAAAGGACATGCCTAAAGCTTAGTATAAGGAAATATTAGCCACATACAAATTCAAATTCAAAAAGGTTTCAGCTCACACCAGTCATTACCATCAGCAAAATGTCTACAAACTATAAATGCTGAAGGGGTTTTAGAGATCTGTGTACCTTCTAGCTGCTGGTGGGATGTAAAGTGGAAACAGCACTAACGCAAACTGAATCGAGCTGCTTGAAAAGGTAAAAATTGAGCTACCAAATGATGGGGCAGGGCACCTTTTGGGCCTATAACCTAAGACCACCAAAATTGGAAATACAGAGGCAGGCAAATATGCACTGCAACAATACTGAAATAGCCAAGATATGGAAGCAAAAAAAAGGTCCATAAACAGATGAATGGACAAAGAAGAAGTGGTATACGGACAGAATGGAATAGTAGCCTCGGGAGAAAAATGAACAATGCTGTTTTCAGGACTACAGTTGAGCCTAGAAAAAATCATATAAGGTTAAGTAAGTCAAAAGGGTATGACAAATATCCTATGATATCATTTATACAAGTTTTCTTAAGATTGCTACCAATGAACATATTTCCACAGAAAAAGACACTCACAGACTTATCAAATAAACTAATGGTTAGCCAAAATGAAAGGTGGGGGGATGGGTAAGTTAGGACTATGGGGTTAACATACATATACTAATGTAAGTTAAATGTATATAAACATATAACATATAAACGATATGAATTATATAATCACCAATACCTTCAAAATATATATTCTGTGATCACATACATGGTAACAGGATCCGAAGATGAACAGACATATGTATGAATCATTGAACAGATTCTGTACAGCCAGACAATCAAAACACTCTAATCAAATTTACTCCGATAAAAAATACAAATTAAATTTAAAAAACAAACATAAGTAAGGAGACATAAACTTCTGGGGGCTTGTCCCAGCACATTGCACTCTAATTTAAAAGCTCGGAACACTACCTCCAGGAAGACTCTGTTGTCCTAGTAACAAGACTTGAGAACGTAATAATGCTGCCGCCTTGTGGCTGTCTCCAAAAACAGCACCTTTAAACCCAGTGCCAATGGTTGCTTATATAGTCACAAGGACTGCACGGTTGTAAATGACACAGGCACTCAAAAAATGCCCTGGGGTAGGGAATAGGCAAGAAAATTCAACACATAAGAAACTTTTCAAGAAATCAATAAGAGGAGGGAAGTTGTACTCACTCATTTTAAAAAAAAGGAAAAGAAAAAATAGGACATGCCTAAAGCTCAGCATAAGGAATTATTAGCCACATGCGTATCCAACCTCCAAAAAGGTTTCAGCTCACACCAGTCATGACCATCAGCAAAAAGTCTACAAACTATAAATGCTGAAGGGGTTTTAGAGAAGTGTGTACCTTCTAGCTGCTGGTGGGATATAAAGTCGTAACAGCACTAATGCAAACTGAATCGAGCTGCTTGAAAACGTAAAAATTGAGCTACCATATGATGCGGCAGGGCACCTTTTGGGCCTATAACCTAAGACCACCAGAATCGGAAAGACAGAGGCAGGCAAATGTGCACTGCAACAATACTGAAATAGCAAAGACATGGAAGCAAAAAAAAAGGTCCATAAACAGATGAATGGACAAAGAAGAAGTGGGATACGTACCAAATGGAATAGTAGCCTCGGGAAAAAAATGAACAATGCCGTTTTCAGGACTACAGTTGAGCCTAGAAATAATCATATAAGGTTAAGTAAGTCAAAAGGGTATGACAAATATCCTATGACATCATTTATACATGTTATCCTAAGATTGCTACCAATGAACATATTTCCACAGAAAAAGACACTCACAGATTTATCAAATAAACTAATGGCTAGCCAAAATGAAAGGTGGGAGGATGGCTAAATTAGGACTATGGGGTTAAAATACATATACTAATGTATGTTAAATGTATATAAACATATAACATATGAAATATATAAATTATATAATCACCAATACATTTAAAATATACATTCTGTAATCACATACATGCTAACAGGTTCGAAGATGAACAGACATATGTATGAATCATTGAGCAGATTCTGTACAGCCAGAAAACCACAACACTCTAATCAAATTTACTCCGATAAGAAATAGAAATTAAATTTAAAAAACAAACATAAGTTAGGAGACATAAACTTCTGGGGGCTTGTCCCAGCACATTGCACTCTAATTTACAAGCTCGGAACACTACCTCCAGTAAGACTGTGTTGTCCTAGTAACAAGACTTGAGAACGTAATAATGCTGCCGCCTTGTGGCTGCTTCCCACAACAGTAGCTTTAAACCCAGTGCCAATGGTTGCTTATATAGTCACAAGGACTGCAGGGCTGTAAAAGACACAGGCCCTCAAAAAATGCCCTGGGGTATGGAATTGGCAAGAAAATTCAACACATGAGAAATTTTCAAGAAGTCAATAAGAGTACGGAAGTTGTACTCACTCTTTAAAAAAAAAGGAAAAGAAAAAAAGGACATGCCTAAAGCTCAGCATAAGGAATTATTAGCCACATGCGTATCCAACCTCCAAAAAGGTTTCAGCTCACACCAGTCATGACCATCAGCAAAAAGTCTACAAACTATAAATGCTGAAGGGGTTTTAGAGAACTGTGTACCTTCTAGCTGCTGGTGGGATGTAAAGTGGTAACAGCAGTAACGCAAACTGAATCGAGCTGCTTGAAAAGGTAAACATTGAGCTACCATATGATGAGGCAGGGCACATTTTGGGCCTATAACCTAAGACAACTGGATTCGGAAAGACAGAGGCAGGCAAATGTGCACTGCAACAATATTGAAATAGCCAAGACATGGAAGCAAAAAAAAGGTCCATAAACAGATGAATGGACAAAGACGAAATGGTACACGTACCAAATGGAATAGAAGCCTCTGGAAAAAAATGAACAATGCCGTTTTTAGGACTAGAGTTGAGCCTAGAAATAATCATATAAGGTTAAGTAAGTCAAAAGGGTATGACAAATATCCTATGATATCATTAATACATGTTATCCTAAGATTGCTACCAATGAACATATTTCCACAGAAAAAGACACTCACAGACTTATCAAATAAACTAATGGTTAGCCAAAATGAAAGGTGGGAGTATGGGTAAATTAGGACAATGGGGTTAACATACATATACTAATGTATGTTAAATGTATATAAACATATAATATATAAACTATATAAATAATATAATCACCAATACCTTTAAAATATACATTCTGTAATCACATACATGCTAACAGGTTCCGAAGATGAACAGATATATGTATGAATCATTGAACAGATTCTGTAAAGCCAGACAATCAAAACACTCTAATCAAATTTACTCCGATAAAAAATACAAATTAAATTTAAAAAACAAACATAAGTAAGGAGACATAAACTTCTGGGGGCTTGTCCCAGCACATTGCACTCTAATTTAAAAGCTCGGAACACTACCTCCAGGAAGACTCTGTTGTCCTAGTAACAAGACTTGAGAACGTAATAATGCTGCCGCCTTGTGGCTGTCTCCAAAAACAGCACCTTTAAACCCAGTGCCAATGGTTGCTTATATAGTCACAAGGACTGCACGGTTGTAAATGACACAGGCACTCAAAAAATGCCCTGGGGTAGGGAATAGGCAAGAAAATTCAACACATAAGAAACTTTTCAAGAAATCAATAAGAGGAGGGAAGTTGTACTCACTCATTTTAAAAAAAAGGAAAAGAAAAAATAGGACATGCCTAAAGCTCAGCATAAGGAATTATTAGCCACATGCGTATCCAACCTCCAAAAAGGTTTCAGCTCACACCAGTCATGACCATCAGCAAAAAGTCTACAAACTATAAATGCTGAAGGGGTTTTAGAGAAGTGTGTACCTTCTAGCTGCTGGTGGGATATAAAGTCGTAACAGCACTAATGCAAACTGAATCGAACTGCTTGAAAACGTAAAAATTGAGCTACCATATGATGCGGCAGGGCACCTTTTGGGCCTATAACCTAAGACCACCAGAATCGGAAAGACAGAGGCAGGCAAATGTGCACTGCAACAATACTGAAATAGCAAAGACATGGAAGCAAAAAAAAAGGTCCATAAACAGATGAATGGACAAAGACGAAGTGGGATACGTACCAAATGGAATAGTAGCCTCGGGAAAAAAATGAACAATGCCGTTTTCAGGACTACAGTTGAGCCTAGAAATGATCATATAAGGTTAAGTAAGTCAAAAGGGTATGACAAATATCCTATGACATCATTTATACATGTTATCCTAAGATTGCTACCAATGAACATATTTCCACAGAAAAAGACACTCACAGACTTATCAAATAAACTAATGGCTAGCCAAAATGAAAGGTGGGAGGATGGGTAAATTAGGACAATGGGGTTAAAATACATATACTAATGTATGTTAAATGTATATAAACATATAACATATGAAATATATAAATAATATAATCACCAATACCTTTAAAATATACATTCTGTAATCACATACATGCTAACAGGTTCGAAGATGAACAGACATATGTATGAATCATTGAGCAGATTCTGTACAGCCAGAAAACCACAACACTCTAATCAAATTTACTCCGATAAGAAATAGAAATTAAATTTAAAAAACAAACATAAGTTAGGAGACATAAACTTCTGGGGGCTTGTCCCAGCACATTGCACTCTAATTTACAAGCTCGGAACACTACCTCCAGGAAGACTGTGTTGTCCTAGTAACAAGACTTGAGAACGTAATAATGCTGCCGCCTTGTGGCTGCTTCCCACAACAGTAGCTTTAAACCCAGTGCCAATGGTTGCTTATATAGTCACAAGGACTGCAGGGCTGTAAAAGACACAGGCCCTCAAAAAATGCCCTGGTGTATGGAATTGGCAAGAAAATTCAACACATGAGTAACTTTTCAAGAAGTCAATAAGAGGAGGGAAGTTGTACTCACTCTTTAAAAAAAAAGGAAAAGAAAAAAAAAGGACATGCCTAAAGCTCAGTATAAGGAATTATTAGCCACATGCAAATTCAAATTCAAAAAGGTTTCAGGTGACACCAGTCATGACCATCAGCAAAAAGTCTACAAACTATAAATGGTGAAGGGGTTTTAGAGAATTGTGTACATTCTAGCTGCTGGTGGGATGTAAAGTGGTAACAGCACTAACGCATACTGAATGGAGCTGCTTGAAAAGGTAAAAATTGAGTTACCATATGATGCGGCAGGGCACCTTTTGGGCCTATAACCTAAGACCACCAAAATCGGAAATACAGAGGCAGGCAAATGTGCACTGCAACAATACTGAAATACCCAAGACATGGAAGCAAAAAATGGTCCATAAACAGGTGAATGGACAAAGAAGAAGTGGTATATGGACAGAATGGAAGAGTAGCCTCGGGAAAAAAATGAACAATGCCGTTTTCAGAACTACAGTTGAGACTAGAAATAGTCATATAAGGTTAAGTAAGTCAAAAGGGTGTGACAAATATCCTATGAAATCATTTATACATGTTTTCCTAAGATTACTACCAATGAACATATTTCCACAGAAAAAGACAGTCACAGACTTATCAAAAATACTAACGGTTAGCCAAAATGAAAGGTGGGAGGATGGGTAAATTAGGACTATGGGGTTAACATACATATACTAATGTATGTTAAATGTATATAAACATATAACATATGAACTATATAAATTATATAATCACCAAACCTTTAAAATATACATTCTGTAATCACATACATAATAACAGGTTCCGAAGATGAACAGATATATGTATGAATCATTGAGCAGATTCTGTACAGCCAATCAAAACACTCTAATCAAATTTACTCCGATAAGAAATAGAAATTAAATTTAAAAAGCAAACATAAGTTAGGAGACATAAACTTCTGGGGGCTTGTCCCAGCACATTCCACTCTAATTTACAACCTTGGAAAACTACCTCCAGGAAGACTCTGTTGCCCTAGTAAGAAGAGGTGAGAACGTAATAATGCTGCCGCCTTGTGGCTGTTTCCCACAACAGCAGCTTTAAACCCAGTGCCAAAGGTTGCTTAATAGTCACAAGGACTGAAGGGCTCTAAATGACACCTGCCTTCAAAAAATGCCCTGGGGTAGGGAATAGGCAAAAAAATTCAACACATGAGAAACTTTTCAAGAAGTCAATAAGAGGAGGGAAGTTGTACTCACTCCTTAAAACAAAAGGAAAAGAAAAAAATGACATGCCTAAAGCTCAGTATAAGGAATTATTAGCCACATGCAAATTCAAATTCAAAAAGGTTTCAGGTAACACCAGTCATGACCATCATCAAAAAGTCTACAAACTATAAATGCTGAAGGGGTTTTAGAGGAATGTGTACCTTCTAGCTGCTGGTGGCATGTAAAGAAGTAATACCACTAATGCAAACTGAATGGAGCTGCTTGAAAAGGTAAAAATTGAGTTACCATACGATGCAGCAGGGCACCTTTTGGGCCTATAACCTAAGACCACCAGAATCGGAAAGACAGAGGCAGGCAATTGTGCACTGCAACAATACTGAAATAGCCAAGACATGGAAGCAAAAAAAGGTCCATAAACAGATGAATGGACAAAGACGAAATGGTATACGTACCAAATGGAATAGTAGCCTCAGGAAAAAAATGAACAATGCCGTTTTCAGGACTAGAGTTGAGCCTAGAAATAATCATATAAGGTTAAGTAAGTCAAAAGGGTATGACAAATATCCTATGATATCATTTATACATGTTATCGTAAGATTGCTACCAATGAACATATTTCCACAGAAAAAGACACTCACAGACTTATCAAATAAACTAATGGTTAGCCAAAATGAAAGGTGGGGGGATGGGTAAATTAGGACTATGGGGTTAACATACATATACTAATATAAGTTAAATGTATATAAACATATAACATATAAATGATATGAATTATATAATCACCAATACCTTCAAAATATACATTCTGTAATCACATACATGGTAACAGGATCCGAAGATGAACAGACATATGTATGAATCATTGAACAGATTCTGTACAGCCAGACAATCAAAACACTCTAATCAAATTTACTCCGATAAAAAATACAAATTAAATTTAAAAAACAAACATAAGTAAGGAGACATAAACTTCTGGGGGCTTGTCCCAGCACATTGCACTCTAATTTACAAGCTCGGAACACTACCTCCAGGAAGACTCTGTTGTCCTAGTAACAAGACTTGAGAACGTAATAATGCTGCCGCCTTGTGGCTGTCTCCCAAAACAGCAGCTTTAAACCCAGTGACAATGGTTGCTTATATAGTCCCAAGGACTGCAGGGCTGTAAATGACACAGGCCCTCAAAAATTGCCCTGGGGTAGGGAATAGGCAAGAAAATCCAACACATGAGAAATTTTTCAAGAAGTCAATAAGAGGAGGGGAGTTGTACTCACTCTTTAAAAAAAAAAAGGAAAAGAAAAAAAAGTACATGTCTAAAGCTTAGTATAAGGAATTATTAGCCACATACAAATTCAAATTCAAAAAGGTTTCAGCTCACACCAGTCATTACCATCAGCAAAATGTCTACAAACTATAAATGCTGAAGGGGTTTTAGAGATCTGTGTACCTTCTAGCTGCTGGTGGGTTGTAAAGTGGAAACAGCACTAACGCAAACTGAATCGAGCTGCTTGAAAAGGTAAAAACTGATCTACCAAATGATGCGGCAGGGCACCTTTTGGGCCTATAACCTAAGACCACCAAAATTGGAAAGACAGAGGCAGGCAAATATGCACTGCAACAATACTGAAATAGCCAAGATATGGAAGCAAAAAAAAGGTCCATAAACAGATGAATGGACAAAGAAGAAGTGGTATACGGACAGAATGGAATAGTAGCCTCGGGAGAAAAATGAACAATGCTGTTTTCAGGACTACAGTTGAGCCTAGAAAAAATCATATATGGTTAAGTAAGTCAAAAGGGTATGACAAATATCCTATGATATCATTTATACAAGTTTTCTTAAGATTGCTACCAATGAACATATTTCCACAGAAAAAGACACTCACAGACTTATCAAATAAACTAATGGTTAGCCAAAATGAAAGGTGGGGGGATGGGTAAGTTAGGACTATGGGGTTAACATACATATACTAATGTAAGTTAAATGTATATAAACATATAACATATAAACGATATGAATTATATAATCACCAATACCTTCAAAATATATATTCTGTGATCACATACATGGTAACAGGATCCGAAGATGAACAGACATATGTATGAATCATTGAGCAGATTCTGTACAGCCAGACAATCAAAACACTCTAATCAAATTTACTCCGATAAGAAATAGAAATTAAATTTAAAAAACAAACATGAGTTAGGAGACATAAACTTCTGGGGGCTTGTCCCAGGACATTGCACTCTAATTTACAGGCTCGGAACACTACCTCCAGGAAGACTCTGTTCTCCTAGTAACAAGACTTGAGAACGCAATAATGCTGCCGCCTTGTGGCTGCTTCCCACAACAGTAGCTTTAAACCCAGTGCCAATGGTTGCTTATATAGTCACAAGGACTGCAGGGCTGTAAAAGACACAGGCCCTCAAAAAATGCCCTGGGGTAGGGAATTGGCAAGAAAATTCAACACATGAGAAATTTTCAAGAAGTCAATAAGAGTACGGAAGTTGTACTCACTCTTTAAAAAAAAAGGAAAAGAAAAAAAGGACATGCCTAAAGCTCAGCATAAGGAATTATTAGCCACATGCGTATCCAACCTCCAAAAAGGTTTCAGCTCACACCAGTCATGACCATCAGCAAAAAGTCTACAAACTATAAATGCTGAAGGGGTTTTAGAGAACTGTGTACCTTCTAGCTGCTGTTTGGATGTAAAGTGGTAACAGCAGTAACGCAAACTGAATCGAGCTGCTTGAAAAGGTAAACATTGAGCTACCATATGATGTGGCAGGGCACCTTTTGGGCCTATAACCTAAGACCACCGGATTCGGAAAGACAGAGGCAGGCAAATGTGCACTGCAACAATATTGAAATAGCCAAGACATGGAAGCAAAAAAAAGGTCCATAAACAGATGAATGGACAAAGACGAAATGGTATACGTACCAAATGGAATAGTAGCCTCTGGAAAAAAATGAACAATGCCGTTTTCAGGACTAGAGTTGAGCCTAGAAATAATCATATAAGGTTAAGTAAGTCAAAAGGGTATGACAAATATCCTATGATATCATTTATACATGTTATCCTAAGATTGCTACCAATGAAAATATTTCCACAGAAAAAGACACTCACAGACTTATCAAATAAACTAATGGTTAGCCAAAATGAAAGTTGGGGGGATGGGTAAATTAGGACTATGGGGTTAACATACATATACTAATATAAGTTAAATGTATATAAACATATAACATATAAATGATATGAATTATATAATCACCAATACCTTCAAAATATACATTCTGTAATCACATACATGCTAACAGGTTCAGAAGATGAACAGATATATGTATGAATCATTGAACAGATTCTGTACAGCCAGACAATCAAAACACTCTAATCAAATTTACTCCGATAAAAAATACAAATTAAATTTAAAAAACAAACATAAGTAAGGAGACATAAACTTCTGGGGGCTTGTCCCAGCACATTGCACTCTAATTTAAAAGCTCGGAACACTACCTCCAGGAAGACTCTGTTCTCCTAGTAACAAGACTTGAGAACGCAATAATGCTGCCGCCTTGTGGCTGCTTCCCACAACAGCACTTTAAACCCAGTGCCAATGATTGCTTATATAGTCACAAGGACTGCAGGGCTGTAAATGACACAAGCCCTCAAAATATGCCCTGGGGTAGGGAATTGGCAAGAACATTCAACACATGAGAAATTTCCAAGAAGTCAATAAGAAGAGGGAAGTTGTACTCACTCTTTAAAAAAAAAAGGAAAAGAAAAAAAAGGACATGCCTAAAGCTTAGTATAAGGAATTATTAGCCACATACAAATTCAAATTCAAAAAGGTTTCAGCTCACACCAGTCATTACCATCAGCAAAATGTCTACAAACTATAAATGCTGAAGGGGTTTTAGAGATCTGTGTACCTTCTAGCTGCTGGTGGGATGTAAAGTGGAAACAGCACTAACGCAAACTGAATCGAGCTGCTTGAAAAGGTAAAAATTGAGCTACCAAATGATGGGGCAGGGCACCTTTTGGGCCTATAACCTAAGACCACCAAAATTGGAAAGACAGAGGCAGGCAAATATGCACTGCAACAATACTGAAATAGCCAAGATATGGAAGCAAAAAAAAGGTCCATAAACAGATGAATGGACAAAGAAGAAGTGGTATACGGACAGAATGGAATAGTAGCCTCGGGAGAAAAATGAACAATGCTGTTTTCAGGACTACAGTTGAGCCTAGAAAAAATCATATAAGGTTAAGTAAGTCAAAAGGGTATGACAAATATCCTATGATATCATTTATACAAGTTTTCTTAAGATTGCTACCAATGAACATATTTCCACAGAAAAAGACACTCACAGACTTATCAAATAAACTAATGTTTAGCCAAAATGAAAGGTGGGGGGATGGGTAAGTTAGGACTATGGGGTTAACATACATATACTAATGTAAGTTAAATGTATATAAACATATAACATATAAACGATATGAATTATATAATCACCAATACCTTCAAAATATATATTCTGTGATCACATACATGGTAACAGGATCCGAAGATGAACAGACATATGTATGAATCATTGAACAGATTCTGTACAGCCAGACAATCAAAACACTCTAATCAAATTTACTCCGATAAAAAATACAAATTAAATTTAAAAAACAAACATAAGTAAGGAGACATAAACTTCTGGGGGCTTGTCCCAGCACATTGCACTCTAATTTAAAAGCTCGGAACACTACCTCCAGGAAGACTCTGTTGTCCTAGTAACAAGACTTGAGAACGTAATAATGCTGCCGCCTTGTGGCTGTCTCCAAAAACAGCACCTTTAAACCCAGTGCCAATGGTTGCTTATATAGTCACAAGGACTGCACGGTTGTAAATGACACAGGCACTCAAAAAATGCCCTGGGGTAGGGAATAGGCAAGAAAGTTCAACACATAAGAAACTTTTCAAGAAATCAATAAGAGGAGGGAAGTTGTACTAACTCATTTTAAAAAAAAGGAAAAGAAAAAATAGGACATGCCTAAAGCTCAGCATAAGGAATTATTAGCCACATGCGTATCCAACCTCCAAAAAGGTTTCAGCTCACACCAGTCATGACCATCAGCAAAAAGTCTACAAGCTATAAATGCTGAAGGGGTTTTAGAGAAGTGTGTACCTTCTAGCTGCTGGTGGGATATAAAGTCATAACAGCACTAATGCAAACTGAATCGAGCTGCTTGAAAACGTAAAAATTGAGCTACCATATGATGCGGCAGGGCACCTTTTGGGCCTATAACCTAAGACCACCAGAATCGGAAAGACAGAGGCAGGCAAATGTGCACTGCAACAATACTGAAATAGCAAAGACATGGAAGCAAAAAAAAAGGTCCATAAACAGATGAATGGACAAAGACGAAGTGGGATACGTACCAAATGGAATAGTAGCCTCGGGAAAAAAATGAACAATGCCGTTTTCAGGACTACAGTTGAGCCTAGAAATAATCATATAAGGTTAAGTAAGTCAAAAGGGTATGACAAATATCCTATGACATCATTTATACATGTTATCCTAAGATTGCTACCAATGAACATATTTCCACAGAAAAAGACACTCACAGACTTATCAAATAAACTAATGGCCAGCCAAAATGAAAGGTGGGAGGATGGGTAAATTAGGACAATGGGGTTAAAATACATATACTAATGTATGTTAAATGTATATAAACATATAACATATGAAATATATAAATTATATAATCACCAATAACTTTAAAATATACATTCTGTAATCACATACATGCTAACAGGTTCGAAGATGAACAGACATATGTATGAATCATTGAGCAGATTCTGTACAGCCAGAAAACCACAACACTCTAATCAAATTTACTCCGATAAGAAATAGAAATTAAATTTAAAAAACAAACATAAGTTAGGAGACATAAACTTCTGGGGGCTTGTCCCAGCACATTGCACTCTAATTTACAAGCTCGGAACACTACCTCCAGGAAGACTGTGTTGTCCTAGTAACAAGACTTGAGAACGTAATAATGCTGCCGCCTTGTGGCTGCTTCCCACAACAGTAGCTTTAAACCCAGTGCCAATGGTTGCTTATATAGTCACAAGGACTGCAGGGCTGTAAAAGACACAGGCCCTCAAAAAATGCCCTGGGGTATGGAATTGGCAAGAAAATTCAACACATGAGAAATTTTCAAGAAGTCAATAAGAGGAGGGAAGTTGTAGTCACTCTTTAAAAAAAAAGAAAAAGAAAAAAAGGACATGCCTAAAGCTCAGCATAAGGAATTATTAGCCACATGCGTATCCAACCTCCAAAAAGGTTTCAGCTCACACCAGTCATGACCATCAGCAAAAAGTCTACAAACTATAAATGCTGAAGGGGTTTTAGAGAACTGTGTACCCTCTAGCTGCTGGTGGGATGTAAAGTGGTAACAGCAGTAACGCAAACTGAATCGAGCTGCTTGAAAAGGTAAACATTGAGCTACCATATGATGCGGCAGGGCACATTTTGGGCCTATAACCTAAGACCACCGGAATCGGAAAGACAGAGGCAGGCAAATGTGCATTGCAACAATACTGAAATAGCCAAGACATGGAAGCAAAAAAAAAGGTCCATAAACAGATGAATGGACAAAGAAGAAGTGGGATACGTACCAAATGGAATAGTAGCCTCGGGAAAAAAATGAACAATGCCGTTTTCAGGACTACAGTTGAGCCTAGAAATAATCATATAAGGTTAAGTAAGTCAAAAGGGTATGACAAATATCCTATGACAACATTTATACATGTTATCCTAAGATTGCTACCAATGAACATATTTCCACAGAAAAAGACACTCACAGACTTATCAAATAAACTAATGGCTAGCCAAAATGAAAGGTGGGAGGATGGGTAAATTAGGACTATGGGGTTAACATACATATACTAATGTATGTTAAATGTATATAAACATATAACATATGAACTATATAAATTATATAATCACCAATACATTTAAAATATACATTCTGTAATCACATACATGCTAACAGGTTCGAAGATGAACAGACATATGTATGAATCATTGAGCAGATTCTGTACAGCCAGAAAACCACAACACTCTAATCAAATTTACTCCGATAAGAAATAGAAATTAAATTTAAAAAACAAACATAAGTTAGGAGACATAAACTTCTGGGGGCTTGTCCCAGCACATTGCACTCTAATTTACAAGCTCGGAACACTACCTCCAGGAAGACTGTGTTGTCCTAGTAACAAGACTTGAGAACGTAATAATGCTGCCGCCTTGTGGCTGCTTCCCACAACAGTAGCTTTAAACCCAGTGCCAATGGTTGCTTATATAGTCACAAGGACTGCAGGGCTGTAAAAGACACAGGCCCTCAAAAAATTCCCTGGGGTATGGAATTGGCAAGAAAATTCAACACATAAGAAATTTTCAAGAAGTCAATAAGAGGAGGGAAGTTGTAGTCACTCTTTAAAAAAAAAGGAAAAGAAAAAATAGGACATGCCTAAAGCTCAGCATAAGGAATTATTAGCCACATGCGTATCCAACCTCCAAAAAGGTTTCAGCTCACACCAGTCATGACCATCAGCAAAAAGTCTACAAACTATAAATGCTGAAGGGGTTTTAGAGAACTGTGTACCTTCTAGCTGCTGGGGGGATGTAAAGTGGTAACAGCAGTAACGCAAACTGAATCGAGCTGCTTGAAAAGGTAAACATTGAGCTACCATATGATGCGGCAGGGCACATTTTGGGCCTATAACCTAAGACAACTGGATTCGGAAAGACAGAGGCAGGCAAATGTGCACTGCAACAATATTGAAATAGCCAAGACATGGAAGCAAAAAAAAGGTCCATAAACAGATGAATGGACAAAGACGAAATGGTACACGTACCAAATGGAATAGAAGCCTCTGGAAAAAAATGAACAATGCCGTTTTCAGGACTAGAGTTGAGCCTAGAAATAATCATATAAGGTTAAGTAAGTCAAAAGGGTATGACAAATATCCTATGATATCATTAATACATGTTATCCTAAGATTGCTACCAATGAACATATTTCCACAGAAAAAGACACTCACAGACTTATCAAATAAACTAATGGTTAGCCAAAATGAAAGGTGGGAGGATGGGTAAATTAGGACAATGGGGTTAACATACATATACTAATATAAGTTAAATGTATATAAACATATAACATATAAATGATATGAATTATATAATCACCAATACCTTCAAAATATACATTCTGTAATCACATACATGCTAACAGGTTCAGAAGATGAACAGATATATGTATGAATCATTGAACAGATTCTGTACAGCCAGACAATCAAAACACTCTAATCAAATTTACTCCGATAAAAAATACAAATTAAATTTAAAAAACAAACATAAGTAAGGAGACATAAACTTCTGGGGGCTTGTCCCAGCACATTGCACTCTAATTTAAAAGCTCAGAACACTACCTCCAGGAAGACTCTGTTCTCCTAGTAACAAGACTTGAGAACGCAATAATGCTGCCGCCTTGTGGCTGCTTCCCACAACGGCACTTTAAACCCAGTGCCAATGATTGCTTATATAGTCACAAGGACTGCAGGGCTGTAAATGACACAAGCCCTCAAAATATGCCCTGGGGTAGGGAATTGGCAAGAACATTCAACACATGAGAAATTTCCAAGAAGTCAATAAGAGGAGGGAAGTTGTACTCACTCTTTAAAAAAAAAAGGAAAAGAAAAAAAAGGACATGCCTAAAGCTTAGTATAAGGAAATATTAGCCACATACAAATTCAAATTCAAAAAGGTTTCAGCTCACACCAGTCATTACCATCAGCAAAATGTCTACAAACTATAAATGCTGAAGGGGTTTTAGAGATCTGTGTACCTTCTAGCTGCTGGTGGGATGTAAAGTGGAAACAGCACTAACGCAAACTGAATCGAGCTGCTTGAAAAGGTAAAAATTGAGCTACCAAATGATGGGGCAGGGCACCTTTTGGGCCTATAACCTAAGACCACCAAAATTGGAAATACAGAGGCAGGCAAATATGCACTGCAACAATACTGAAATAGCCAAGATATGGAAGCAAAAAAAAGGTCCATAAACAGATGAATGGACAAAGAAGAAGTGGTATACGGACAGAATGGAATAGTAGCCTCGGGAGAAAAATGAACAATGCTGTTTTCAGGACTACAGTTGAGCCTAGAAAAAATCATATAAGGTTAAGTAAGTCAAAAGGGTATGACAAATATCCTATGATATCATTTATACAAGTTTTCTTAAGATTGCTACCAATGAACATATTTCCACAGAAAAAGACACTCACAGACTTATCAAATAAACTAATGGTTAGCCAAAATGAAAGGTGGGGGGATGGGTAAGTTAGGACTATGGGGTTAACATACATATACTAATGTAAGTTAAATGTATATAAACATATAACATATAAACGATATGAATTATATAATCACCAATACCTTCAAAATATATATTCTGTGATCACATACATGGTAACAGGATCCGAAGATGAACAGACATATGTATGAATCATTGAACAGATTCTGTACAGCCAGACAATCAAAACACTCTAATCAAATTTACTCCGATAAAAAATACAAATTAAATTTAAAAAACAAACATAAGTAAGGAGACATAAACTTCTGGGGGCTTGTCCCAGCACATTGCACTCTAATTTAAAAGCTCGGAACACTACCTCCAGGAAGACTCTGTTGTCCTAGTAACAAGACTTGAGAACGTAATAATGCTGCCGCCTTGTGGCTGTCTCCAAAAACAGCACCTTTAAACCCAGTGCCAATGGTTGCTTATATAGTCACAAGGACTGCACGGTTGTAAATGACACAGGCACTCAAAAAATGCCCTGGGGTAGGGAATAGGCAAGAAAATTCAACACATAAGAAACTTTTCAAGAAATCAATAAGAGGAGGGAAGTTGTACTCACTCATTTTAAAAAAAAGGAAAAGAAAAAATAGGACATGCCTAAAGCTCAGCATAAGGAATTATTAGCCACATGCGTATCCAACCTCCAAAAAGGTTTCAGCTCACACCAGTCATGACCATCAGCAAAAAGTCTACAAACTATAAATGCTGAAGGGGTTTTAGAGAAGTGTGTACCTTCTAGCTGCTGGTGGGATATAAAGTCGTAACAGCACTAATGCAAACTGAATCGAGCTGCTTGAAAACGTAAAAATTGAGCTACCATATGATGCGGCAGGGCACCTTTTGGGCCTATAACCTAAGACCACCAGAATCGGAAAGACAGAGGCAGGCAAATGTGCACTGCAACAATACTGAAATAGCAAAGACATGGAAGCAAAAAAAAAGGTCCATAAACAGATGAATGGACAAAGAAGAAGTGGGATACGTACCAAATGGAATAGTAGCCTCGGGAAAAAAATGAACAATGCCGTTTTCAGGACTACAGTTGAGCCTAGAAATAATCATATAAGGTTAAGTAAGTCAAAAGGGTATGACAAATATCCTATGACATCATTTATACATGTTATCCTAAGATTGCTACCAATGAACATATTTCCACAGAAAAAGACACTCACAGATTTATCAAATAAACTGATGGCTAGCCAAAATGAAAGGTGGGAGGATGGCTAAATTAGGACTATGGGGTTAAAATACATATACTAATGTATGTTAAATGTATATAAACATATAACATATGAAATATATAAATTATATAATCACCAATACATTTAAAATATACATTCTGTAATCACATACATGCTAACAGGTTCGAAGATGAACAGACATATGTATGAATCATTGAGCAGATTCTGTACAGCCAGAAAACCACAACACTCTAATCAAATTTACTCCGATAAGAAATAGAAATTAAATTTAAAAAACAAACATAAGTTAGGAGACATAAACTTCTGGGGGCTTGTCCCAGCACATTGCACTCTAATTTACAAGCTCGGAACACTACCTCCAGTAAGACTGTGTTGTCCTAGTAACAAGACTTGAGAACGTAATAATGCTGCCGCCTTGTGGCTGCTTCCCACAACAGTAGCTTTAAACCCAGTGCCAATGGTTGCTTATATAGTCACAAGGACTGCAGGGCTGTAAAAGACACAGGCCCTCAAAAAATGCCCTGGGGTATGGAATTGGCAAGAAAATTCAACACATGAGAAATTTTCAAGAAGTCAATAAGAGTACGGAAGTTGTACTCACTCTTTAAAAAAAAAGGAAAAGAAAAAAAGGACATGCCTAAAGCTCAGCATAAGGAATTATTAGCCACATGCGTATCCAACCTCCAAAAAGGTTTCAGCTCACACCAGTCATGACCATCAGCAAAAAGTCTACAAACTATAAATGCTGAAGGGGTTTTAGAGAACTGTGTACCTTCTAGCTGCTGGTGGGATGTAAAGTGGTAACAGCAGTAACGCAAACTGAATCGAGCTGCTTGAAAAGGTAAACATTGAGCTACCATATGATGAGGCAGGGCACATTTTGGGCCTATAACCTAAGACAACTGGATTCGGAAAGACAGAGGCAGGCAAATGTGCACTGCAACAATATTGAAATAGCCAAGACATGGAAGCAAAAAAAAGGTCCATAAACAGATGAATGGACAAAGACGAAATGGTACACGTACCAAATGGAATAGAAGCCTCTGGAAAAAAATGAACAATGCCGTTTTTAGGACTAGAGTTGAGCCTAGAAATAATCATATAAGGTTAAGTAAGTCAAAAGGGTATGACAAATATCCTATGATATCATTAATACATGTTATCCTAAGATTGCTACCAATGAACATATTTCCACAGAAAAAGACACTCACAGACTTATCAAATAAACTAATGGTTAGCCAAAATGAAAGGTGGGAGTATGGGTAAATTAGGACAATGGGGTTAACATACATATACTAATGTATGTTAAATGTATATAAACATATAATATATAAACTATATAAATAATATAATCACCAATACCTTTAAAATATACATTCTGTAATCACATACATGCTAACAGGTTCCGAAGATGAACAGATATATGTATGAATCATTGAACAGATTCTGTAAAGCCAGACAATCAAAACACTCTAATCAAATTTACTCCGATAAAAAATACAAATTAAATTTAAAAAACAAACATAAGTAAGGAGACATAAACTTCTGGGGGCTTGTCCCAGCACATTGCACTCTAATTTAAAAGCTCGGAACACTACCTCCAGGAAGACTCTGTTGTCCTAGTAACAAGACTTGAGAACGTAATAATGCTGCCGCCTTGTGGCTGTCTCCAAAAACAGCACCTTTAAACCCAGTGCCAATGGTTGCTTATATAGTCACAAGGACTGCACGGTTGTAAATGACACAGGCACTCAAAAAATGCCCTGGGGTAGGGAATAGGCAAGAAAATTCAACACATAAGAAACTTTTCAAGAAATCAATAAGAGGAGGGAAGTTGTACTCACTCATTTTAAAAAAAAGGAAAAGAAAAAATAGGACATGCCTAAAGCTCAGCATAAGGAATTATTAGCCACATGCGTATCCAACCTCCAAAAAGGTTTCAGCTCACACCAGTCATGACCATCAGCAAAAAGTCTACAAACTATAAATGCTGAAGGGGTTTTAGAGAAGTGTGTACCTTCTAGCTGCTGGTGGGATATAAAGTCGTAACAGCACTAATGCAAACTGAATCGAACTGCTTGAAAACGTAAAAATTGAGCTACCATATGATGCGGCAGGGCACCTTTTGGGCCTATAACCTAAGACCACCAGAATCGGAAAGACAGAGGCAGGCAAATGTGCACTGCAACAATACTGAAATAGCAAAGACATGGAAGCAAAAAAAAAGGTCCATAAACAGATGAATGGACAAAGACGAAGTGGGATACGTACCAAATGGAATAGTAGCCTCGGGAAAAAAATGAACAATGCCGTTTTCAGGACTACAGTTGAGCCTAGAAATGATCATATAAGGTTAAGTAAGTCAAAAGGGTATGACAAATATCCTATGACATCATTTATACATGTTATCCTAAGATTGCTACCAATGAACATATTTCCACAGAAAAAGACACTCACAGACTTATCAAATAAACTAATGGCTAGCCAAAATGAAAGGTGGGAGGATGGGTAAATTAGGACAATGGGGTTAAAATACATATACTAATGTATGTTAAATGTATATAAACATATAACATATGAAATATATAAATAATATAATCACCAATACCTTTAAAATATACATTCTGTAATCACATACATGCTAACAGGTTCGAAGATGAACAGACATATGTATGAATCATTGAGCAGATTCTGTACAGCCAGAAAACCACAACACTCTAATCAAATTTACTCCGATAAGAAATAGAAATTAAATTTAAAAAACAAACATAAGTTAGGAGACATAAACTTCTGGGGGCTTGTCCCAGCACATTGCACTCTAATTTACAAGCTCGGAACACTACCTCCAGGAAGACTGTGTTGTCCTAGTAACAAGACTTGAGAACGTAATAATGCTGCCGCCTTGTGGCTGCTTCCCACAACAGTAGCTTTAAACCCAGTGCCAATGGTTGCTTATATAGTCACAAGGACTGCAGGGCTGTAAAAGACACAGGCCCTCAAAAAATGCCCTGGTGTATGGAATTGGCAAGAAAATTCAACACATGAGTAACTTTTCAAGAAGTCAATAAGAGGAGGGAAGTTGTACTCACTCTTTAAAAAAAAAGGAAAAGAAAAAAAAAGGACATGCCTAAAGCTCAGTATAAGGAATTATTAGCCACATGCAAATTCAAATTCAAAAAGGTTTCAGGTGACACCAGTCATGACCATCAGCAAAAAGTCTACAAACTATAAATGGTGAAGGGGTTTTAGAGAATTGTGTACATTCTAGCTGCTGGTGGGATGTAAAGTGGTAACAGCACTAACGCATACTGAATGGAGCTGCTTGAAAAGGTAAAAATTGAGTTACCATATGATGCGGCAGGGCACCTTTTGGGCCTATAACCTAAGACCACCAAAATCGGAAATACAGAGGCAGGCAAATGTGCACTGCAACAATACTGAAATACCCAAGACATGGAAGCAAAAAATGGTCCATAAACAGGTGAATGGACAAAGAAGAAGTGGTATATGGACAGAATGGAAGAGTAGCCTCGGGAAAAAAATGAACAATGCCGTTTTCAGAACTACAGTTGAGACTAGAAATAGTCATATAAGGTTAAGTAAGTCAAAAGGGTGTGACAAATATCCTATGAAATCATTTATACATGTTTTCCTAAGATTACTACCAATGAACATATTTCCACAGAAAAAGACAGTCACAGACTTATCAAAAATACTAACGGTTAGCCAAAATGAAAGGTGGGAGGATGGGTAAATTAGGACTATGGGGTTAACATACATATACTAATGTATGTTAAATGTATATAAACATATAACATATGAACTATATAAATTATATAATCACCAAACCTTTAAAATATACATTCTGTAATCACATACATAATAACAGGTTCCGAAGATGAACAGATATATGTATGAATCATTGAGCAGATTCTGTACAGCCAATCAAAACACTCTAATCAAATTTACTCCGATAAGAAATAGAAATTAAATTTAAAAAGCAAACATAAGTTAGGAGACATAAACTTCTGGGGGCTTGTCCCAGCACATTCCACTCTAATTTACAACCTTGGAAAACTACCTCCAGGAAGACTCTGTTGCCCTAGTAAGAAGAGGTGAGAACGTAATAATGCTGCCGCCTTGTGGCTGTTTCCCACAACAGCAGCTTTAAACCCAGTGCCAAAGGTTGCTTAATAGTCACAAGGACTGAAGGGCTCTAAATGACACCTGCCTTCAAAAAATGCCCTGGGGTAGGGAATAGGCAAAAAAATTCAACACATGAGAAACTTTTCAAGAAGTCAATAAGAGGAGGGAAGTTGTACTCACTCCTTAAAACAAAAGGAAAAGAAAAAAATGACATGCCTAAAGCTCAGTATAAGGAATTATTAGCCACATGCAAATTCAAATTCAAAAAGGTTTCAGGTAACACCAGTCATGACCATCATCAAAAAGTCTACAAACTATAAATGCTGAAGGGGTTTTAGAGGAATGTGTACCTTCTAGCTGCTGGTGGCATGTAAAGAAGTAATACCACTAATGCAAACTGAATGGAGCTGCTTGAAAAGGTAAAAATTGAGTTACCATACGATGCAGCAGGGCACCTTTTGGGCCTATAACCTAAGACCACCAGAATCGGAAAGACAGAGGCAGGCAATTGTGCACTGCAACAATACTGAAATAGCCAAGACATGGAAGCAAAAAAAGGTCCATAAACAGATGAATGGACAAAGACGAAATGGTATACGTACCAAATGGAATAGTAGCCTCAGGAAAAAAATGAACAATGCCGTTTTCAGGACTAGAGTTGAGCCTAGAAATAATCATATAAGGTTAAGTAAGTCAAAAGGGTATGACAAATATCCTATGATATCATTTATACATGTTATCGTAAGATTGCTACCAATGAACATATTTCCACAGAAAAAGACACTCACAGACTTATCAAATAAACTAATGGTTAGCCAAAATGAAAGGTGGGGGGATGGGTAAATTAGGACTATGGGGTTAACATACATATACTAATATAAGTTAAATGTATATAAACATATAACATATAAATGATATGAATTATATAATCACCAATACCTTCAAAATATACATTCTGTAATCACATACATGGTAACAGGATCCGAAGATGAACAGACATATGTATGAATCATTGAACAGATTCTGTACAGCCAGACAATCAAAACACTCTAATCAAATTTACTCCGATAAAAAATACAAATTAAATTTAAAAAACAAACATAAGTAAGGAGACATAAACTTCTGGGGGCTTGTCCCAGCACATTGCACTCTAATTTACAAGCTCGGAACACTACCTCCAGGAAGACTCTGTTGTCCTAGTAACAAGACTTGAGAACGTAATAATGCTGCCGCCTTGTGGCTGTCTCCCAAAACAGCAGCTTTAAACCCAGTGACAATGGTTGCTTATATAGTCCCAAGGACTGCAGGGCTGTAAATGACACAGGCCCTCAAAAATTGCCCTGGGGTAGGGAATAGGCAAGAAAATCCAACACATGAGAAATTTTTCAAGAAGTCAATAAGAGGAGGGGAGTTGTACTCACTCTTTAAAAAAAAAAAGGAAAAGAAAAAAAAGTACATGTCTAAAGCTTAGTATAAGGAATTATTAGCCACATACAAATTCAAATTCAAAAAGGTTTCAGCTCACACCAGTCATTACCATCAGCAAAATGTCTACAAACTATAAATGCTGAAGGGGTTTTAGAGATCTGTGTACCTTCTAGCTGCTGGTGGGTTGTAAAGTGGAAACAGCACTAACGCAAACTGAATCGAGCTGCTTGAAAAGGTAAAAACTGATCTACCAAATGATGCGGCAGGGCACCTTTTGGGCCTATAACCTAAGACCACCAAAATTGGAAAGACAGAGGCAGGCAAATATGCACTGCAACAATACTGAAATAGCCAAGATATGGAAGCAAAAAAAAGGTCCATAAACAGATGAATGGACAAAGAAGAAGTGGTATACGGACAGAATGGAATAGTAGCCTCGGGAGAAAAATGAACAATGCTGTTTTCAGGACTACAGTTGAGCCTAGAAAAAATCATATATGGTTAAGTAAGTCAAAAGGGTATGACAAATATCCTATGATATCATTTATACAAGTTTTCTTAAGATTGCTACCAATGAACATATTTCCACAGAAAAAGACACTCACAGACTTATCAAATAAACTAATGGTTAGCCAAAATGAAAGGTGGGGGGATGGGTAAGTTAGGACTATGGGGTTAACATACATATACTAATGTAAGTTAAATGTATATAAACATATAACATATAAACGATATGAATTATATAATCACCAATACCTTCAAAATATATATTCTGTGATCACATACATGGTAACAGGATCCGAAGATGAACAGACATATGTATGAATCATTGAGCAGATTCTGTACAGCCAGACAATCAAAACACTCTAATCAAATTTACTCCGATAAGAAATAGAAATTAAATTTAAAAAACAAACATGAGTTAGGAGACATAAACTTCTGGGGGCTTGTCCCAGGACATTGCACTCTAATTTACAGGCTCGGAACACTACCTCCAGGAAGACTCTGTTCTCCTAGTAACAAGACTTGAGAACGCAATAATGCTGCCGCCTTGTGGCTGCTTCCCACAACAGTAGCTTTAAACCCAGTGCCAATGGTTGCTTATATAGTCACAAGGACTGCAGGGCTGTAAAAGACACAGGCCCTCAAAAAATGCCCTGGGGTAGGGAATTGGCAAGAAAATTCAACACATGAGAAATTTTCAAGAAGTCAATAAGAGTACGGAAGTTGTACTCACTCTTTAAAAAAAAAGGAAAAGAAAAAAAGGACATGCCTAAAGCTCAGCATAAGGAATTATTAGCCACATGCGTATCCAACCTCCAAAAAGGTTTCAGCTCACACCAGTCATGACCATCAGCAAAAAGTCTACAAACTATAAATGCTGAAGGGGTTTTAGAGAACTGTGTACCTTCTAGCTGCTGTTTGGATGTAAAGTGGTAACAGCAGTAACGCAAACTGAATCGAGCTGCTTGAAAAGGTAAACATTGAGCTACCATATGATGTGGCAGGGCACCTTTTGGGCCTATAACCTAAGACCACCGGATTCGGAAAGACAGAGGCAGGCAAATGTGCACTGCAACAATATTGAAATAGCCAAGACATGGAAGCAAAAAAAAGGTCCATAAACAGATGAATGGACAAAGACGAAATGGTATACGTACCAAATGGAATAGTAGCCTCTGGAAAAAAATGAACAATGCCGTTTTCAGGACTAGAGTTGAGCCTAGAAATAATCATATAAGGTTAAGTAAGTCAAAAGGGTATGACAAATATCCTATGATATCATTTATACATGTTATCCTAAGATTGCTACCAATGAAAATATTTCCACAGAAAAAGACACTCACAGACTTATCAAATAAACTAATGGTTAGCCAAAATGAAAGTTGGGGGGATGGGTAAATTAGGACTATGGGGTTAACATACATATACTAATATAAGTTAAATGTATATAAACATATAACATATAAATGATATGAATTATATAATCACCAATACCTTCAAAATATACATTCTGTAATCACATACATGCTAACAGGTTCAGAAGATGAACAGATATATGTATGAATCATTGAACAGATTCTGTACAGCCAGACAATCAAAACACTCTAATCAAATTTACTCCGATAAAAAATACAAATTAAATTTAAAAAACAAACATAAGTAAGGAGACATAAACTTCTGGGGGCTTGTCCCAGCACATTGCACTCTAATTTAAAAGCTCGGAACACTACCTCCAGGAAGACTCTGTTCTCCTAGTAACAAGACTTGAGAACGCAATAATGCTGCCGCCTTGTGGCTGCTTCCCACAACAGCACTTTAAACCCAGTGCCAATGATTGCTTATATAGTCACAAGGACTGCAGGGCTGTAAATGACACAAGCCCTCAAAATATGCCCTGGGGTAGGGAATTGGCAAGAACATTCAACACATGAGAAATTTCCAAGAAGTCAATAAGAAGAGGGAAGTTGTACTCACTCTTTAAAAAAAAAAGGAAAAGAAAAAAAAGGACATGCCTAAAGCTTAGTATAAGGAATTATTAGCCACATACAAATTCAAATTCAAAAAGGTTTCAGCTCACACCAGTCATTACCATCAGCAAAATGTCTACAAACTATAAATGCTGAAGGGGTTTTAGAGATCTGTGTACCTTCTAGCTGCTGGTGGGATGTAAAGTGGAAACAGCACTAACGCAAACTGAATCGAGCTGCTTGAAAAGGTAAAAATTGAGCTACCAAATGATGGGGCAGGGCACCTTTTGGGCCTATAACCTAAGACCACCAAAATTGGAAAGACAGAGGCAGGCAAATATGCACTGCAACAATACTGAAATAGCCAAGATATGGAAGCAAAAAAAAGGTCCATAAACAGATGAATGGACAAAGAAGAAGTGGTATACGGACAGAATGGAATAGTAGCCTCGGGAGAAAAATGAACAATGCTGTTTTCAGGACTACAGTTGAGCCTAGAAAAAATCATATAAGGTTAAGTAAGTCAAAAGGGTATGACAAATATCCTATGATATCATTTATACAAGTTTTCTTAAGATTGCTACCAATGAACATATTTCCACAGAAAAAGACACTCACAGACTTATCAAATAAACTAATGTTTAGCCAAAATGAAAGGTGGGGGGATGGGTAAGTTAGGACTATGGGGTTAACATACATATACTAATGTAAGTTAAATGTATATAAACATATAACATATAAACGATATGAATTATATAATCACCAATACCTTCAAAATATATATTCTGTGATCACATACATGGTAACAGGATCCGAAGATGAACAGACATATGTATGAATCATTGAACAGATTCTGTACAGCCAGACAATCAAAACACTCTAATCAAATTTACTCCGATAAAAAATACAAATTAAATTTAAAAAACAAACATAAGTAAGGAGACATAAACTTCTGGGGGCTTGTCCCAGCACATTGCACTCTAATTTAAAAGCTCGGAACACTACCTCCAGGAAGACTCTGTTGTCCTAGTAACAAGACTTGAGAACGTAATAATGCTGCCGCCTTGTGGCTGTCTCCAAAAACAGCACCTTTAAACCCAGTGCCAATGGTTGCTTATATAGTCACAAGGACTGCACGGTTGTAAATGACACAGGCACTCAAAAAATGCCCTGGGGTAGGGAATAGGCAAGAAAGTTCAACACATAAGAAACTTTTCAAGAAATCAATAAGAGGAGGGAAGTTGTACTAACTCATTTTAAAAAAAAGGAAAAGAAAAAATAGGACATGCCTAAAGCTCAGCATAAGGAATTATTAGCCACATGCGTATCCAACCTCCAAAAAGGTTTCAGCTCACACCAGTCATGACCATCAGCAAAAAGTCTACAAGCTATAAATGCTGAAGGGGTTTTAGAGAAGTGTGTACCTTCTAGCTGCTGGTGGGATATAAAGTCATAACAGCACTAATGCAAACTGAATCGAGCTGCTTGAAAACGTAAAAATTGAGCTACCATATGATGCGGCAGGGCACCTTTTGGGCCTATAACCTAAGACCACCAGAATCGGAAAGACAGAGGCAGGCAAATGTGCACTGCAACAATACTGAAATAGCAAAGACATGGAAGCAAAAAAAAAGGTCCATAAACAGATGAATGGACAAAGACGAAGTGGGATACGTACCAAATGGAATAGTAGCCTCGGGAAAAAAATGAACAATGCCGTTTTCAGGACTACAGTTGAGCCTAGAAATAATCATATAAGGTTAAGTAAGTCAAAAGGGTATGACAAATATACTATGACATCATTTATACATGTTATCCTAAGATTGCTACCAATGAACATATTTCCACAGAAAAAGACACTCACAGACTTATCAAATAAACTAATGGCCAGCCAAAATGAAAGGTGGGAGGATGGGTAAATTAGGACAATGGGGTTAAAATACATATACTAATGTATGTTAAATGTATATAAACATATAACATATGAAATATATAAATTATATAATCACCAATAACTTTAAAATATACATTCTGTAATCACATACATGCTAACAGGTTCGAAGATGAACAGACATATGTATGAATCATTGAGCAGATTCTGTACAGCCAGAAAACCACAACACTCTAATCAAATTTACTCCGATAAGAAATAGAAATTAAATTTAAAAAACAAACATAAGTTAGGAGACATAAACTTCTGGGGGCTTGTCCCAGCACATTGCACTCTAATTTACAAGCTCGGAACACTACCTCCAGGAAGACTGTGTTGTCCTAGTAACAAGACTTGAGAACGTAATAATGCTGCCGCCTTGTGGCTGCTTCCCACAACAGTAGCTTTAAACCCAGTGCCAATGGTTGCTTATATAGTCACAAGGACTGCAGGGCTGTAAAAGACACAGGCCCTCAAAAAATGCCCTGGGGTATTGAATTGGCAAGAAAATTCAACACATGAGAAATTTTCAAGAAGTCAATAAGAGGAGGGAAGTTGTAGTCACTCTTTAAAAAAAAAGAAAAAGAAAAAAAGGACATGCCTAAAGCTCAGCATAAGGAATTATTAGCCACATGCGTATCCAACCTCCAAAAAGGTTTCAGCTCACACCAGTCATGACCATCAGCAAAAAGTCTACAAACTATAAATGCTGAAGGGGTTTTAGAGAACTGTGTACCCTCTAGCTGCTGGTGGGATGTAAAGTGGTAACAGCAGTAACGCAAACTGAATCGAGCTGCTTGAAAAGGTAAACATTGAGCTACCATATGATGCGGCAGGGCACATTTTGGGCCTGTAACCTAAGACCACCGGAATCGGAAAGACAGAGGCAGGCAAATGTGCACTGCAACAATACTGAAATAGCCAAGACATGGAAGCAAAAAAAAAGGTCCATAAACAGATGAATGGACAAAGAAGAAGTGGGATACGTACCAAATGGAATAGTAGCCTCGGGAAAAAAATGAACAATGCCGTTTTCAGGACTACAGTTGAGCCTAGAAATAATCATATAAGGTTAAGTAAGTCAAAAGGGTATGACAAATATCCTATGACAACATTTATACATGTTATCCTAAGATTGCTACCAATGAACATATTTCCACAGAAAAAGACACTCACAGACTTATCAAATAAACTAATGGCTAGCCAAAATGAAAGGTGGGAGGATGGGTAAATTAGGACAATGGGGTTAAAATACATATACTAATGTATGTTAAATGTATATAAACATATAACATATGAAATATATAAATTATATAATCACCAATACCTTTAAAATATACATTCTGTAATCACATACATGCTAACAGGTTCGAAGATGAACAGACATATGTATGAATCATTGAGCACATTCTGTACAGCCAGAAAACCACAACACTCTAATCAAATTTACTCCGATAAGAAATAGAAATTAAATTTAAAAAACAAACATAAGTTAGGAGACATAAACTTCTGGGGGCTTGTCCCAGCACATTGCACTCTAATTTACAAGCTCGGAACACTACCACCAGGAAGACTGTGTTGTCCTAGTAACAAGACTTGAGAACGTAATAATGCTGCCGCCTTGTGGCTGCTTCCCACAACAGTAGCTTTAAACCCAGTGCCAATGGTTGCTTATATAGTCACAAGGACTGCAGGGCTGTAAAAGACACAGGCCCTCAAAAAATGCCCTGGGGTATGGAATTGGCAAGAAAATTCAACACATGAGAAATTTTCAAGAAGTCAATAAGAGGAGGGAAGTTGTAGTCACTCTTTAAAAAAAAAGGAAAAGAAAAAAAGGACATGCCTAAAGCTCAGCATAAGGAATTATTAGCCACAGGCGTATCCAACCTCCAAAAAGGTTTCAGCTCACACCAGTCATGACCATCAGCAAAAAGTCTACAAACTATAAATGCTGAAGGGGTTTTAGAGAACTGTGTACCTTCTAGCTGCTGGTGGGATGTAAAGTGGTAACAACAGTAACGCAAACTGAATCGAGCTGCTTGAAAAGGTAAACATTGAGCTACCATATGATGCGGCAGGGCACATTTTGGGCCTATAACCTAAGACAACTGGATTCGGAAAGACAGAGGCAGGCAAATGTGCACTGCAACAATATTGAAATAGCCAAGACATGGAAGCAAGAAAAAGGTCCATAAACAGATGAATGGACAAAGACGAAATGGTACACGTACCAAATGGAATAGAAGCCTCTGGAAAAAAATGAACAATGCCGTTTTCAGGACTAGAGTTGAGCCTAGAAATAATCATATAAGGTTAAGTAAGTCAAAAGGGTATGACAAATATCCTATGATATCATTAATACATGTTATCCTAAGATTGCTACCAATGAACATATTTCCACAGAAAAAGACACTCACAGACTTATCAAATAAACTAATGGTTAGCCAAAATGAAAGGTGGGAGGATGGGTAAATTAGGACAATGGGGTTAACATACATATACTAATGTATGTTAAATGTATATAAACATATAATATATAAACTATATAAATAATATAATCACCAATACCTTTAAAATATACATTCTGTAATCACATACATGCTAACAGGTTCCGAACATGAACAGATATATGTATGAATCATTGAACAGATTCTGTACAGCCAGACAATCAAAACACTCTAATCAAATTTACTCCGATAAAAAATACAAATTAAATTTAAAAAACAAACATAAGTAAGGAGACATAAACTTCTGGGGGCTTGTCCCAGCACATTGCACTCTAATTTAAAAGCTCGGAACACTACCTCCAGGAAGACTCTGTTGTCCTAGTAACAAGACTTGAGAACGTAATAATGCTGCCGCCTTGTGGCTGTCTCCAAAAACAGCACCTTTAAACCCAGTGCCAATGGTTGCTTATATAGTCACAAGGACTGCACGGTTGTAAATGACACAGGCACTCAAAAAATGCCCTGGGATAGGGAATAGGCAAGAAAATTCAACACATAAGAAACTTTTCAAGAAATCAATAAGAGGAGGGAAGTTGTACTCACTCATTTTAAAAAAAAGGAAAAGAAAAAATAGGACATGCCTAAAGCTCAGCATAAGGAATTATTAGCCACATGCGTATCCAACCTCCAAAAAGGTTTCAGCTCACACCAGTCATGACCATCAGCAAAAAGTCTACAAACTGTAAATGCTGAAGGGGTTTTAGAGAAGTGTGTACCTTCTAGCTGCTGGTGGGATATAAAGTCGTAACAGCACTAATGCAAACTGAATCGAACTGCTTGAAAACGTAAAAATTGAGCTACCATATGATGCGGCAGGGCACCTTTTGGGCCTATAACCTAAGACCACCAGAATCGGAAAGACAGAGGCAGGCAAATGTGCACTGCAACAATACTGAAATAGCAAAGACATGGAAGCAAAAAAAAAGGTCCATAAACAGATGAATGGACAAAGACGAAGTGGGATACGTACCAAATGGAATAGTAGCCTCGGGAAAAAAATGAACAATGCCGTTTTCAGGACTACAGTTGAGCCTAGAAATGATCATATAAGGTTAAGTAAGTCAAAAGGGTATGACAAATATCCTATGACAACATTTATACATGTTATCCTAAGATTGCTACCAATGAACATATTTCCACAGAAAAAGACACTCACAGACTTATCAAATAAACTAATGGCTAGCCAAAATGAAAGGTGGGAGGATGGGTAAATTAGGACAATGGGGTTAAAATACATATACTAATGTATGTTAAATGTATATAAACATATAACATATGAAATATATAAATAATATAATCACCAATACCTTTAAAATATACATTCTGTAATCACATACATGCTAACAGGTTCGAAGATGAACAGACATATGTATGAATCATTGAGCAGATTCTGTACAGCCAGAAAACCACAACACTCTAATCAAATTTACTCTGATAAGAAATAGAAATTAAATTTAAAAAACAAACATAAGTTAGGAGACATAAACTTCTGGGGGCTTGTCCCAGCACATTGCACTCTAATTTACAAGCTCGGAACACTACCTCCAGGAAGACTGTGTTGTCCTAGTAACAAGACTTGAGAACGCAATAATGCTGCCGCCTTGTGGCTGCTTCCCACAACAGTAGCTTTAAACCCAGTGCCAATGGTTGCTTATATAGTCACAAGGACTGCAGGGCTGTAAAAGACACAGGCCCTCAAAAAATGCCCTGGGGTATGGAATTGGCAAGAAAATTCAACACATGAGTAACTTTTCAAGAAGTCAATAAGAGGAGGGAAGTTGTACTCACTCTTTAAAAAAAAAGGAAAAGAAAAAAAAAGGACATGCCTAAAGCTCAGTATAAGGAATTATTAGCCACATGCAAATTCAAATTCAAAAAGGTTTCAGGTGACACCAGTCATGACCATCAGCAAAAAGTCTACAAACTATAAATGGTGAAGGGGTTTTAGAGAATTGTGTACATTCTAGCTGCTGGTGGGATGTAAAGTGGTAACAGCACTAACGCATACTGAATGGAGCTGCTTGAAAAGGTAAAAATTGAGTTACCATATGATGCGGCAGGGCACCTTTTGGGCCTATAACCTAAGACCACCAAAATCGGAAATACAGAGGCAGGCAAATGTGCACTGCAACAATACTGAAATACCCAAGACATGGAAGCAAAAAATGGTCCATAAACAGGTGAATGGACAAAGAAGAAGTGGTATATGGACAGAATGGAAGAGTAGCCTCGGGAAAAAAATGAACAATGCCGTTTTCAGAACTACAGTTGAGACTAGAAATAGTCATATAAGGTTAAGTAAGTCAAAAGGGTGTGACAAATATCCTATGAAATCATTTATACATGTTTTCCTAAGATTACTACCAATGAACATATTTCCACAGAAAAAGACAGTCACAGACTTATCAAAAATACTAACGGTTAGCCAAAATGAAAGGTGGGAGGATGGGTAAATTAGGACTATGGGGTTAACATACATATACTAATGTATGTTAAATGTATATAAACATATAACATATGAACTATATAAATTATATAATCACCAAACCTTTAAAATATACATTCTGTAATCACATACATAATAACAGGTTCCGAAGATGAACAGATATATGTATGAATCATTGAGCAGATTCTGTACAGCCAATCAAAACACTCTAATCAAATTTACTCCGATAAGAAATAGAAATTAAATTTAAAAAGCAAACATAAGTTAGGAGACATAAACTTCTGGGGGCTTGTCCCAGCACATTCCACTCTAATTTACAACCTTGGAAAACTACCTCCAGGAAGACTCTGTTGCCCTAGTAAGAAGAGGTGAGAACGTAATAATGCTGCCGCCTTGTGGCTGTTTCCCACAACAGCAGCTTTAAACCCAGTGCCAAAGGTTGCTTAATAGTCACAAGGACTGAAGGGCTCTAAATGACACCTGCCTTCAAAAAATGCCCTGGGGTAGGGAATAGGCAAAAAAATTCAACACATGAGAAACTTTTCAAGAAGTCAATAAGAGGAGGGAAGTTGTACTCACTCCTTAAAACAAAAGGAAAAGAAAAAAATGACATGCCTAAAGCTCAGTATAAGGAATTATTAGCCACATGCAAATTCAAATTCAAAAAGGTTTCAGGTAACACCAGTCATGACCATCATCAAAAAGTCTACAAACTATAAATGCTGAAGGGGTTTTAGAGGACTGTGTACCTTCTAGCTGCTGGTGGCATGTAAAGAAGTAATACCACTAATGCAAACTGAATGGAGCTGCTTGAAAAGGTAAAAATTGAGTTACCATACGATGCAGCAGGGCACCTTTTGGGCCTATAACCTAAGACCACCAGAATCGGAAAGACAGAGGCAGGCAATTGTGCACTGCAACAATACTGAAATAGCCAAGACATGGAAGCAAAAAAAGGTCCATAAACAGATGAATGGACAAAGACGAAATGGTATACGTACCAAATGGAATAGTAGCCTCTGGAAAAAAATGAACAATGCCGTTTTCAGGACTAGAGTTGAGCCTAGAAATAATCATATAAGGTTAAGTAAGTCAAAAGGGTATGACAAATATCCTATAATATCATTTATACATGTTATCCTAAGATTGCTACCAATGAACATATTTCCACAGAAAAAGACACTCACAGACTTATCAAATAAACTAATGGTTAGCCAAAATGAAAGGTGGGGGGATGGGTAAATTAGGACTATGGGGTTAACATACATATACTAATATAAGTTAAATGTATATAAACATATAACATATAAATGATATGAATTATATAATCACCAATACCTTCAAAATATACATTCTGTAATCACATACATGGTAACAGGATCCGAAGATGAACAGACATATGTATGAATCATTGAACAGATTCTGTACAGCCAGACAATCAAAACACTCTAATCAAATTTACTCCGATAAAAAATACAAATTAAATTTAAAAAACAAACATAAGTAAGGAGACATAAACTTCTGGGGGCTTGTCCCAGCACATTGCACTCTAATTTACAAGCTCGGAACACTACCTCCAGGAAGACTCTGTTGTCCTAGTAACAAGACTTGAGAACGTAATAATGCTGCCGCCTTGTGGCTGTCTCCCAAAACAGCAGCTTTAAACCCAGTGACAATGGTTGCTTATATAGTCCCAAGGACTGCAGGGCTGTAAATGACACAGGCCCTCAAAAATTGCCCTGGGGTAGGGAATAGGCAAGAAAATCCAACACATGAGAAATTTTTCAAGAAGTCAATAAGAGGAGGGGAGTTGTACTCACTCTTTAAAAAAAAAAAGGAAAAGAAAAAAAAGTACATGCCTAAAGCTTAGTATAAGGAATTATTAGCCACATACAAATTCAAATTCAAAAAGGTTTCAGCTCACACCAGTCATTACCATCAGCAAAATGTCTACAAACTATAAATGCTGAAGGGGTTTTAGAGATCTGTGTACCTTCTAGCTGCTGGTGGGTTGTAAAGTGGAAACAGCACTAACGCAAACTGAATCGAGCTGCTTGAAAAGGTAAAAATTGATCTACCAAATGATGCGGCAGGGCACCTTTTGGGCCTATAACCTAAGACCACCAAAATTGGAAAGACAGAGGCAGGCAAATATGCACTGCAACAATACTGAAATAGCCAAGATATGGAAGCAAAAAAAAGGTCCATAAACAGATGAATGGACAAAGAAGAAGTGGTATACAGACAGAATGGAATAGTAGCCTCGGGAGAAAAATGAACAATGCTGTTTTCAGGACTACAGTTGAGCCTAGAAAAAATCATATAAGGTTAAGTAAGTCAAAAGGGTATGACAAATATCCTATGATATCATTTATACAAGTTTTCTTAAGATTGCTACCAATGAACATATTTCCACAGAAAAAGACACTCACAGACTTATCAAATAAACTAATGGCTAGCCAAAATGAAAGGTGGGAGGATGGGTAAATTAGGACTATGGGGTTAACATACATATACTAATGTATGTTAAATGTATATAAACATATAACATATGAACTATATAAATTATATAATCACCAATACCTTTAAAATATACATTCTGTAATCACATACATGCTAACAGGTTCGAAGATGAACAGACATATGTATGAATCATTGAGCAGATTCTGTACAGCCAGAAAACCACAACACTCTAATCAAATTTACTCCGATAAGAAATAGAAATTAAATTTAAAAAACAAACTTGAGTTAGGAGACATAAACTTCTGGGGGCTTGTCCCAGGACATTGCACTCTAATTTACAGGCTCGGAACACTACCTCCAGGAAGACTCTGTTCTCCTAGTAACAAGACTTGAGAACGCAATAATGCTGCCGCCTTGTGGCTGCTTCCCACAACAGTAGCTTTAAACCCAGTGCCAATGGTTGCTTATATAGTCACAAGGACTGCAGGGCTGTAAAAGACACAGGCCCTCAAAAAATGCCCTGGGGTAGGGAATTGGCAAGAAAATTCAACACATGAGAAATTTTCAAGAAGTCAATAAGAGTACGGAAGTTGTACTCACTCTTTAAAAAAAAAGGAAAAGAAAAAAAGGACATGCCTAAAGCTCAGCATAAGGAATTATTAGCCACATGCGTATCTAACTTCCAAAAAGGTTTCAGCTCACACCAGTCATGACCATCAGCAAAAAGTCTACAAACTATAAATGCTGAAGGGGTTTTAGAGAACTGTGTACCTTCTAGCTGCTGTTTGGATGTAAAGTGGTAACAGCAGTAACGCAAACTGAATCGAGCTGCTTGAAAAGGTAAACATTGAGCTACCATATGATGTGGCAGGGCACCTTTTGGGCCTATAACCTAAGACCACCGGATTCGGAAAGACAGAGGCAGGCAAATGTGCACTGCAACAATATTGAAATAGCCAAGACATGGAAGCAAAAAAAAGGTCCATAAACAGATGAATGGACAAAGACGAAATGGTATACGTACCAAATGGAATAGTAGCCTCTGGAAAAAAATGAACAATGCCGTTTTCAGGACTAGAGTTGAGCCTAGAAATAATCATATAAGGTTAAGTAAGTCAAAAGGGTATGACAAATATCCTATGATATCATTTATACATGTTATCCTAAGATTGCTACCAATGAAAATATTTCCACAGAAAAAGACACTCACAAACTTATCAAATAAACTAATGGTTAGCCAAAATGAAAGTTGGGGGGATGGGTAAATTAGGACTATGGGGTTAACATACATATACTAATATAAGTTAAATGTATATAAACATATAACATATAAATGATATGAATTATATAATCACCAATACCTTCAAAATATACATTCTGTAATCACATACATGCTAACAGGTTCAGAAGATGAACAGATATATGTATGAATCATTGAACAGATTCTGTACAGCCAGACAATCAAAACACTCTAATCAAATTTACTCCGATAAAAAATACAAATTAAATTTAAAAAACAAACATAAGTAAGGAGACATAAACTTCTGGGGGCTTGTCCCAGCACATTGCACTCTAATTTAAAAGCTCGGAACACTACCTCCAGGAAGACTCTGTTCTCCTAGTAACAAGACTTGAGAACGCAATAATGCTGCCGCCTTGTGGCTGCTTCCCACAACAGCACTTTAAACCCAGTGCCAATGATTGCTTATATAGTCACAAGGACTGCAGGGCTGTAAATGACACAAGCCCTCAAAATATGCCCTGGGGTAGGGAATTGGCAAGAACATTCAACACAAGAGAAATTTCCAAGAAGTCAATAAGAGGAGGGAAGTTGTACTCACTCTTTAAAAAAAAAAGGAAAAGAAAAAAAAGGACATGCCTAAAGCTTAGTATAAGGAATTATTAGCCACATACAAATTCAAATTCAAAAAGGTTTCAGCTCACACCAGTCATTACCATCAGCAAAATGTCTACAAACTATAAATGCTGAAGGGGTTTTAGAGATCTGTGTACCTTCTAGCTGCTGGTGGGATGTAAAGTGGTACCAGCAGTAACGCAAACTGAATCGAGCTGCTTGAAAAGGTAAAAATTGAGTTACCATATGGTGCGGCAGGGCACCTTTTGGGCCTATAACCTAAGACCACCAGATTCGGAAAGAGAGAGGCAGGCAAATGTGCATTGCAACAATATTGAAATAGCCAAGACATGGAAGCAAAAAAAAAGGTCCATAAGCAGATGAATGGACAAAGACGAAGTGGGATACGTACCAAATGGAATAGTAGCCTCGGGAAAAAAATGAACAATGCCGTTTTCAGGACTACAGTTGAGCCTAGAAATAATCATATAAGGTTAAGTAAGTCAAAAGGGTATGACAAATATCCTATGATATCATTTATACATGTTATCCTAAGATTGCTACCAATGAACATATTTCCACAGAAAAAGACACTCACAGACTTATCAAATAAACTAATGGCTAGCCAAAATGAAAGGTGGGAGGATGGGTAAATTAGGACAATGGGGTTAAAATACATATACTAATGTATGTTAAATGTATATAAACATATAACATATGAAATATATAAATTATATAATCACCAATACCTTTAAAATATACATTCTGTAATCACATACATGCTAACAGGTTCGAAGATGAACAGACATATGTATGAATCATTGAGCAGATTCTGTACAGCCAGAAAACCACACACTCTAATCAAATTTACTCCGATAAGAAATAGAAATTAAATTTAAAAAACTAACATAAGTTAGGAGACATAAACTTCTGGGGGCTTGTCCCAGCACATTGCACTCTAATTTACAAGCTTGGAACACTACCTCCAGGAAGACTGTGTTGTCCTAGTAACAAGACTTGAGAACGTAATAATGCTGCCGCCTTGTGGCTGCTTCCCACAACAGTAGCTTTAAACCCAGTGCCAATGGTTGCTTATATAGTCACAAGGACTGCAGGGCTGTAAAAGACACAGGCCCTCAAAAAATGCCCTGGGGTATGGAATTGGCAAGAAAATTCAACACATGAGAAATTTTCAAGAAGTCAATAAGAGGAGGGAAGTTGTAGTCACTCTTTAAAAAAAAAGGAAAAGAAAAAAAGGACATGCCTAAAGCTCAGCATAAGGAATTATTAGCCACATGCGTGTCCAACCTCCAAAAAGGTTTCAGCTCACACCAGTCATGACCATCAGCAAAAAGTCTACAAACTATAAATGCTGAAGGGGTTTTAGAGAACTGTGTACCTTCTAGCTGCTGGTGGGATGTAAAGTGGTAACAGCAGTAACGCAAACTGAATCGAGCTGCTTGAAAAGGTAAACATTGAGCTACCATATGATGCGGCAGGGCACATTTTGGGCCTATAACCTAAGACAACTGGATTCGGAAAGACAGAGGCAGGCAAATGTGCACTGCAACAATATTGAAATAGCCAAGACATGGAAGCAAAAAAAAGGTCCATAAACAGATGAATGGACAAAGACGAAATGGTACACGTACCAAATGGAATAGAAGCCTCTGGAAAAAAATGAACAATGCCGTTTTCAGGACTAGAGTTGAGCCTAGAAATAATCATATAAGGTTAAGTAAGTCAAAAGGGTATGACAAATATCCTATGATATCATTAATACATGTTATCCTAAGATTGCTACCAATGAACATATTTCCACAGAAAAAGACACTCACAGACTTATCAAATAAACTAATGGTTAGCCAAAATGAAAGGTGGGAGGATGGGTAAATTAGGACAATGGGGTTAACATACATATACTAATGTATGTTAAATGTATATAAACATATAATATATAAACTATATAAATAATATAATCACCAATACCTTCAAAATATACATTCTGTAATCACATACATGGTAACAGGATCCGAAGATGAACAGACATATGTGTGAATCATTGAACAGATTCTGTACAGCCAGACAATCAAAACACTCTAATCAAATTTACTCCGATAAAAAATACAAATTAAATTTAAAAAACAAACATAAGTAAGGAGACATAAACTTCTGGGGGCTTGTCCCAGCACATTGCACTCTAATTTACAAGCTCGGAACACTACCTCCAGGAAGACTCTGTTGTCCTAGTAACAAGACTTGAGAACATAATAATACTGCCGCCTTGTGGCTGTCTCCCAAAACAGCAGCTTTAAACCCAGTGACAATGGTTGCTTATATAGTCCCAAGGACTGCAGGGCTGTAAATGACACAGGCCCTCAAAAATTGCCCTGGGGTAGGGAATAGGCAAGAAAATCCAACACATGAGAAATTTTTCAAGAAGTCAATAAGAGGAGGGGAGTTGTACTCACTCTTTAAAAAAAAAAGGAAAAGAAAAAAAAGGACATGCCTAAAGCTTAGTATAAGGAATTCTTAGCCACATACAAATTCAAATTCAAAAAGGTTTCAGCTCACACCAGTCATTACCATCAGCAAAATGTCTACAAACTATAAATGCTGAAGGGGTTTTAGAGATCTGTGTACCTTCTAGCTGCTGGTGGGATGTAAAGTGGAAACAGCACTAACGCAAACTGAATCGAGCTGCTTGAAAAGGTAAAAATTGAGCTACCAAATGATGCGGCAGGGCACCTTTTGGGCCTATAACCTAAGACCACCAAAATTGGAAAGACAGAGGCAGGCAAATATGCACTGCAACAATACTGAAATAGCCAAGATATGGAAGCAAAAAAAAGGTCCATAAACAGATGAATGGACAAAGAAGAAGTGGTATACGGACAGAATGGAATAGTAGCCTCGGGAGAAAAATGAACAATGCTGTTTTCAGGACTACAGTTGAGCCTAGAAAAAATCATATAAGGTTAAGTAAGTCAAAAGGGTATGACAAATATCCTATGATATCATTTATACAAGTTTTCTTAAGATTGCTACCAATGAACATATTTCCACAGAAAAAGACACTCACAGACTTATCAAATAAACTAATGGTTAGCCAAAATGAAAGGTGGGGGGATGGGTAAGTTAGGACTATGGGGTTAACATACATATACTAATGTAAGTTAAATGTATATAAACATATAACATATAAACGATATGAATTATATAATCACCAATACCTTCAAAATATATATTCTGTGATCACATACATGGTAACAGGATCCGAAGATGAACAGACATATGTATGAATCATTGAACAGATTCTATACAGCCAGACAATCAAAACACTCTAATCAAATTTACTCCGATAAAAAATACAAATTAAATTTAAAAAACAAACATAAGTAAGGAGACATAAACTTCTGGGGGCTTGTCCCAGCACATTGCACTCTAATTTAAAAGCTCGGAACACTACCTCCAGGAAGACTCTGTTGTCCTAGTAACAAGACTTGAGAACGTAATAATGCTGCCGCCTTGTGGCTGTCTCCAAAAACAGCACCTTTAAACCCAGTGCCAATGGTTGCTTATATAGTCACAAGGACTGCACGGTTGTAAATGACACAGGCACTCAAAAAATGCCCTGGGGTAGGGAATAGGCAAGAAAATTCAACACATAAGAAACTTTTCAAGAAATCAATAAGAGGAGGGAAGTTGTACTCACTCATTTTAAAAAAAAGGAAAAGAAAAAATAGGACATGCCTAAAGCTCAGCATAAGGAATTATTAGCCACATGCGTATCCAACCTAGAAAAAGGTTTCAGCTCACACCAGTCATGACCATCAGCAAAAAGTCTACAAACTATAAATGCTGAAGGGGTTTTAGAGAAGTGTGTACCTTCTAGCTGCTGGTGGGATATAAAGTCGTAACAGCACTAATGCAAACTGAATCGAGCTGCTTGAAAACGTAAAAATTGAGCTACCATATGATGCGGCAGGGCACCTTTTGGGCCTATAACCTAAGACCACCAGAATCGGAAAGACAGAGGCAGGCAAATGTGCCCTGCAACAATACTGAAATAGCAAAGACATGGAAGCAAAAAAAAAGGTCCATAAACAGATGAATGGACAAAGACGAAGTGGGATACGTACCAAATGGAATAGTAGCCTCGGGAAAAAAATGAACAATGCCGTTTTCAGGACTACAGTTGAGCCTAGAAATAATCATATAAGGTTAAGTAAGTCAAAAGGGTATGACAAATATCCTATGACATCATTTATACATGTTACCCTAAGATTGCTACCAATGAACATATTTCCACACAAAAAGACACTCACAGACTTATCAAATAAACTAATGGCTAGCCAAAATGAAAGGTGGGAGGATGGGTAAATTAGGACAATGGGGTTAAAATACATATACTAATGTATGTTAAATGTATATAAACATATAACATATGAAATATATAAATAATATAATCACCAATACCTTTAAAATATACATTCTGTAATCACATACATGCTAACAGGTTCGAAGATGAACAGACATATGTATGAATCATTGAGCAGATTCTGTACAGTCAGAAAACCACAACACTCTAATCAAATTTACTCCGATAAGAAATAGAAATTAAATTAAAAAAACAAACATAAGTTAGGAGACATAAACTTCTGGGGGCTTGTCCCAGCACATTGCACTCTAATTTACAAGCTCGGAACACTACCTCCAGGAAGACTGTGTTGTCCTAGTAACAAGACTTGAGAACGTAATAATGCTGCCGCCTTGTGGCTGCTTCCCACAACAGTAGCTTTAAACCCAGTGCCAATGGTTGCTTATATAGTCACAAGGACTGCAGGGCTGTAAAAGACACAGGCCCTCAAAAAATGCCCTGGGGTATGGAATTGGCAAGAAAATTCAACACATGAGTAACTTTTCAAGAAGTCAATAAGAGGAGGGAAGTTGTACTCACTCTTTAAAAAAAAAGGAAAAGAAAAAAAAAGGACATGCCTAAAGCTCAGTATAAGGAATTATTAGCCACATGCAAATTCAAATTCAAAAAGGTTTCAGGTGACACCAGTCATGACCATCAGCAAAAAGTCTACAAACTATAAATGCTGAAGGGGTTTTAGAGAATTGTGTACATTCTAGCTGCTGGTGGGATGTAAAGTGGTAACAGCACTAACGCATACTGAATGGAGCTGCTTGAAAAGGTAAAAATTGAGTTACCATATGATGCGGCAGGGCACCTTTTGGGCCTATAACCTAAGACCACCAAAATCGGAAATACAGAGGCAGGCAAATGTGCACTGCAACAATACTGAAATACCCAAGACATGGAAGCAAAAAATGGTCCATAAACAGGTGAATGGACAAAGAAGAAGTGGTATATGGACAGAATGGAAGAGTAGCCTCGGGAAAAAAATGAACAATGCCGTTTTCAGAACTACAGTTGAGACTAGAAATAGTCATATAAGGTTAAGTAAGTCAAAAGGGTGTGACAAATATCCTTTGAAATCATTTATACATGTTTTCCTAAGATTACTACCAATGAACATATTTCCACAGAAAAAGACAGTCACAGACTTATCAAAAATACTAACGGTTAGCCAAAATGAAAGGTGGGAGGATGGGTAAATTAGGACTATGGGGTTAACATACATATACTAATGTATGTTAAATGTATATAAACATATAACATATGAACTATATAAATTATATAATCACCAAACCTTTAAAATATACATTCTGTAATCACATACATAATAACAGGTTCCGAAGATGAACAGATATATGTATGAATCATTGAGCAGATTCTGTACAGCCAATCAAAACACTCTAATCAAATTTACTCCGATAAGAAATAGAAATTAAATTTAAAAAGCAAACATAAGTTAGGAGACATAAACTTCTGGGGGCTTGTCCCAGCACATTCCACTCTAATTTACAACCTTGGAAAACTACCTCCAGGAAGACTCTGTTGCCCTAGTAAGAAGAGGTGAGAACGTAATAATGCTGCCGCCTTGTGGCTGTTTCCCACAACAGCAGCTTTAAACCCAGTGCCAAAGGTTGCTTAATAGTCACAAGGACTGAAGGGCTCTAAATGACACCTGCCTTCAAAAAATGCCCTGGGGTAGGGAATAGGCAAAAAAATTCAACACATGAGAAACTTTTCAAGAAGTCAATAAGAGGAGGGAAGTTGTACTCACTCTTTAAAACAAAAGGAAAAGAAAAAAATGACATGCCTAAAGCTCAGTATAAGGAATTATTAGCCACATGCAAATTCAAATTCAAAAAGGTTTCAGGTAACACCAGTCATGACCATCATCAAAAAGTCTACAAACTATAAATGCTGAAGGGGTTTTCGAGGAATGTGTACCTTCTAGCTGCTGGTGGGAAGTAAAGAAGTAATACCACTAATGAAACTGAATGGAGATGCTTGAAAAGGTAAAAATTGAGTTACCATACGATGCAGCAGGGCACCTTTTGGGCCTATAACCTAAGACCACCAGAATCGGAAAGACAGAGGCAGGCAAATGTGCACTGCAACAATACTGAAATAGCCAAGACATGGAAGCAAAAAAAGGTCCATAAACAGATGAATGGACAAAGACGAAATGGTATACATACCAAATGGAATAGTAGCCTCTGGAAAACAATGAACAATGCTGTTTTCAGGACTAGAGTTGAGCCTAGAAATAATCATATAAGGTTAAGTAAGTCAAAAGGGTATGACAAATATCCTATGATATCATTTATACATGTTATCCTAAGATTGCTACCAATGAACATATTTCCACAGAAAAAGACACTCACAGACTTATCAAATAAACTAATGGTTAGCCAAAATGAAAGGTGGGGGGATGGGTAAATTAGGACTATGGGGTTAACATACATATACTAATATAAGTTAAATGTATATAAACATATAACATATGAATGATATGAATTATATAATCACCAATACCTTCAAAATATACATTCTGTAATCACATACATGGTAACAGGATCCGAAGATGAACAGACATATGTATGAATCATTGAACAGATTCTGTACAGCCAGACAATCAAAACACTCTAATCAAATTTACTCCGATAAAAAATACAAATTAAATTTAAAAAACAAACATAAGTAAGGAGACATAAACTTCTGGGGGCTTGTCCCAGCACATTGCACTCTAATTTAAAAGCTCGGAACACTACCTCCAGGAAGACTCTGTTGTCCTAGTAACAAGACTTGAGAACGTAATAATGCTGCCGCCTTGTGGCTGTCTCCAAAAACAGCACCTTTAAACCCAGTGCCAATGGTTGCTTATATAGTCACAAGGACTGTACGGTTGTAAATGACACAGGCACTCAAAAAATGCCCTGGGGTAGGGAATAGGCAAGAAAATTCAACACATAAGAAACTTTTCAAGAAATCAATAAGAGGAGGGAAGTTGTACTCACTCTTTTTAAAAAAAAGGAAAAGAAAAAATAGGACATGCCTAAAGCTCAGCATAAGGAATTATTAGCCATATGCGTATCCAACCTCCAAAAAGGTTTCAGCTCACACCAGTCATGACCATCAGCAAAAAGTCTACAAACTATAAATGCTGAAGGGGTTTTAGAGAAGTGTGTACCTTCTAGCTGCTGGTGGGATATAAAGTTGTAACAGCACTAAAGCAAACTGAATCGAGCTGCTTGAAAACGTAAAAATTGAACTACCATATGATGCGGCAGGGCACCTTTTGGGCCTATAACCTAAGACCACCAGAATCGGAAAGACAGAGGCAGGCAAATGTGCACTGCAACAATACTGAAATAGCAAAGACATGGAAGGAAAAAAAAGGTCCATAAACAGGTGAATGGACAAAGAAGAAGTGGTATATGGACAGAATGGAAGAGTAGCCTCGGGAAAAAAATGAACAATGCCGTTTTCAGGACTAGAGTTGAGACTAGAAATAATCATATAAGGTTAAGTAAGACAAAAGGGTATTACAAATATCCTATGATATTATTTATACAAGTTTTCCTAAGATTGCTACCAATGAACATATTTCCACAGAAAAAGACACTCACAGACTTATCAAATAAACTAATGGTTAGCCAAAATGAAAGGTGGGAGGATGGGTAAATTAGGACTATGGGGTTAACATACATATACTAATATAAGTTAAATGTATATAAACATATAACATATAAATGATATGAATTATATAATCACCAATACCTTCAAAATATACATTCTGTAATCACATACATGGTAACAGGATCCGAAGATGAACAGACATATGTGTGAATCATTGAACAGATTCTGTACAGCCAGACAATCAAAACACTCTAATCAAATTTACTCCGATAAAAAATACAAATTAAATTTAAAAAACAAACATAAGTAAGGAGACCTAAACTTCTGGGGGCTTGTCCCAGCACATTGCACTCTAATTTACAAGCTCGGAACACTACCTCCAGGAAGACTCTGTTGTCCTAGTAACAAGACTTGAGAACGTAATAATGCTGCCGCCTTGTGGCTGTCTCCCAAAACAGCAGCTTTAAACCCAGTGACAATGGTTGCTTATATAGTCCCAAGGACTGCAGGGCTGTAAATGACACAGGCCCTCAAAAATTGCCCTGGGGTAGGGAATAGGCAAGAAAATCCAACACATGAGAAATTTTTCAAGAAGTCAATAAGAGGAGGGGAGTTGTACTCACTCTTTAAAAAAAAAAAGGAAAAGAAAAAAAAGGACATGCCTAAAGCTTAGTATAAGGAATTATTAGCCACATACAAATTCAAATTCAAAAAGGTTTCAGCTCACACCAGTCATTACCATCAGCAAAATGTCTACAAACTATAAATGCTGAAGGGGTTTTAGAGATCTGTGTACCTTCTAGCTGCTGGTGGGATGTAAAGTGGAAACAGCACTAACGCAAACTGAATCGAGCTGCTTGAAAAGGTAAAAATTGAGCTACCAAATGATGCGGCAGGGCACCTTTTGGGCCTATAACCTAAGACCACCAAAACTGGAAAGACAGAGGCAGGCAAATATGCACTGCAACAATACTGAAATAGCCAAGATATGGAAGCAAAAAAAAGGTCCATAAACAGATGAATGGACAAAGAAGAAGTGGTATACGGACAGAATGGAATAGTAGCCTCGGGAGAAAAATGAACAATGCTGTTTTCAGGACTACAGTTGAGCCTAGAAAAAATCATATAAGGTTAAGTAAGTCAAAAGGGTATGACAAATATCCTATGATATCATTTATACAAGTTTTCTTAAGATTGCTACCAATGAACATATTTCCACAGAAAAAGACACTCACAGACTTATCAAATAAACTAATGGTTAGCCAAAATGAAAGGTGGGGGGATGGGTAAGTTAGGACTATGGGGTTAACATACATATACTAATGTAAGTTAAATGTATATAAACATATAACATATAAACGATATGAATTATATAATCACCAATACCTTCAAAATATATATTCTGTGATCACATACATGGTAACAGGATCCGAAGATGAACAGACATATGTATGAATCATTGAGCAGATTCTGTACAGCCAGACAATCAAAACACTCTAATCAAATTTACTCCGATAAGAAACAGAAATTAAATTTAAAAAAAAAACATAAGTTAGGAGACATAAACTTCTGGGGGCTTGTCCCAGCATATTGCACTCTACTTTACAAGCTCAGTACACTACCTCCAGGAAGACTCTGTTCTCCTAGTAACAAGACTTGAGAACGCAATAATGCTGCCGCCTTGTGGCTGCTTCCCACAACAGCACTTTAAACCCAGTGCCAATGATTGCTTATATAGTCACAAGGACTGCAGGGTTGTAAATGACACAAGCCCTCAAAATATGCCCGGGGGTAGGGAATTGGCAAGAACATTCAACACATGAGAAATTTCGAAGAAGTCAATAAGAGGAGGGAAGTTGTACTCACTCTTTAAAAAAAAAAGGAAAAGAAAAAAAACGACATGCCTAAAGCTTAGTATAAGGAATTATTAGGCACATACAAATTCAAATTCAAAAAGGTTTCAGCTCACACCAGTCATTACCATCAGCAAAATGTCTACAAACTATAAATGCTGAAGGGGTTTTAGAGATCTGTGTACCTTCTAGCTGCTGGTGGGATGTAAAGTGGTAACAGTAGTAACGCAAACTGAATGGAGCTGCTTGAAAAGGTAAAAATTGAGTTACCATATAGTGCGGCAGGGCACCTTTTGGGCCTATAACCTAAGACCACCAGATTCGGAAAGAGAGAGGCAGGCAAATGTGCATTGCAACAATATTGAAATAGCCAAGACATGGAAGCAAAAAAAAAGGTCCATAAACAGATGAATGGACAAAGACGAAGTGGGATACGTACCAAATGGAATAGTAGCCTCGGGAAAAAAATGAACAATGCCGTTTTCAGGACTACAGTTGAGCCTAGAAATAATCATATAAGGTTAAGTAAGTAAAAAGGGTATGACAAATATCCTATGACATCATTTATACATGTTATCCTAAGATTGCTACCAATGAACATATTTCCACAGAAAAAGACACTCACAGACTTATCAAATAAACTAATGGCTAGCCAAAATGAAAGGTGGGAGGATGGGTAAATTAGGACTATGGGGTTAACATACATATACTAATGTATGTTAAATGTATATAAACATATAACATATGAACTATATAAATTATATAATCACCAATACCTTTAAAATATACATTCTGTAATCACAGACATGCTAACAGGTTCGAAGATGAACAGACATATGTATGAATCATTGAGCAGATTCTGTACAGCCAGAAAACCACAACACTCTAATCAAATTTACTCCGATAAGAAATAGAAATTAAATTTAAAAAACAAACATAAGTTAGGAGACATAAAATTCTGGGGGCTTGTCCCAGGACATTGCACTCTAATTTACAGGCTCGGAACACTACCTCCAGGAAGACTGTGTTGTCCTAGTAACAAGACTTGAGAACGTAATAATGCTGCCGCCTTGTGGCTGCTTCCCACAACAGTAGCTTTAAACCCAGTGCCAATGGTTGCTTATATAGTCACAAGGACTGCAGGGCTGTAAAAGACACAGGCCCTCAAAAAATGCCCTGGGGTAGGGAATTGGCAAGAAAATTCAACACATGAGAAATTTTCAAGAAGTCAATAAGAGTACGGAAGTTGTACTCACTCTTTAAAAAAAAAGGAAAAGAAAAAAAGGACATGCCTAAAGCTCAGCATAAGGAATTATTAGCCACATGCGTATCCAACCTCCAAAAAGGTTTCAGCTCACACCAGTCATGACCATCAGCAAAAAGTCTACAAACTATAAATGCTGAAGGGGTTTTAGAGAAGTGTTTACCTTCTAGCTGCTGGTGGGATATAAAGTCGTAACAGCACTAATGCAAACTGAATCGAGCTGCTTGAAAACGTAAAAATTGAGCTACCATATGATGCGGCAGGGCACCTTTTGGGCCTATAACCTAAGACCACCAGAATCGGAAAGACAGAGGCAGGCAAATGTGCACTGCAACAATACTGAAATAGCAAAGACATGGAAGCAAAAAAAAGATCCATAAACAGGTGAATGGACAAAGAAGAAGTGGTATATGGACAGAATGGAAGAGTAGCCTCGGGAAAAAAATGAACAATGCCGTTTTCAGGACTAGAGTTGAGACTAGAAATAATCATATAAGGTTAAGTAAGACAAAAGGGTATTACAAATATCCTATGATATTATTTATACAAGTTTTCCTAAGATTGCTACCAATGAACATATTTCCACAGAAAAAGACACTCACAGACTTATCAAATAAACTAATGGTTAGCCAAAATGAAAGGTGGGAGGATGGGTAAATTAGGACTATGGGGTTAACATACATATACTAATGTAAGTTAAATGTATATAAACATATAACATATAAATGATATGAATTATATATTCACCAATACCTTCAAAATATACATTCTGTAATCACATACATGGTAACAGGATCCGAAGATGAACAGACATATGTGTGAATCATTGAGCAGATTCTGTACAGCCAGACAATAAAAACACTCTAATCAAATTTACTCCGATAAGAAAGACAAATTAAATTTAAAAAACAAACATAAGTAAGGAGACATAAACTTCTGGGGGCTTGTCCCAGCACATTGCACTCTAATTTACAAGCTCAGAACACTACCTCCAGGAAGACTCTGTTCTCCTAGTAACAAGACTTGAGAACGCAATAATGCTGCCGCCTTGTGGCTGCTTCCCACAACAGCACTTTAAACCCAGTGCCAATGATTGCTTATATAGTCACAAGGACTGCAGGGCTGTAAATGACACAAGCCCTCAAAATATGCCCTGGGGTAGGGAATTGGCAAGAACATTCAACACATGAGAAATTTCCAAGAAGTCAATAAGAGGAGGGAAGTTGTACTCACTCTTTAAAAAAAAAAGGAAAAGAAAAAAAGGACATGCCTAAAGCTCAGTATAAGGAATTATTAGCCACATGCAAATTCAAATTCAAAAAGGTTTCAGCTCACTCCAGTCATGACCATCAGCAAAAAGTCTACAAACTATAAATGCTGAAGGGGTTTTAGAGAAGTGTGTACCTTCTAGCTGCTGGTGGGATGTAAAGTGGTAACAGCAGTAACGCAAACTGAATCGAGCTGCTTGAAAAGGTAAAAATTGAGTTACCATATGGTGCGGCAGGGCACCTTTTGGGCCTATAACCTAAGACCACCAGATTCGGAAAGAGAGAGGCAGGCAAATGTGCATTGCAACAATATTGAAATAGCCAAGACATGGAAGCAAAAAAAAAGGTCCATAAACAGATGAATGGACAAAGACGAAGTGGGATACGTACCAAATGGAATAGTAGCCTCGGGAAAAAAATGAACAATGCCGTTTTCAGGACTACAGTTGAGCCTAGAAATAATCATATAAGGTTAAGTAAGTCAAAAGGGTATGACAAATATCCTATGACATCTTTTATACATGTTATCCTAAGATTGCTACCAATGAACATATTTCCACAGAAAAAGACACTCACAGACTTATCAAATAAACTAATGGCTAGCCAAAATGAAAGGTGGGAGGATGGGTAAATTAGGACTATGGGGTTAAAATACATATACTAATGTATGTTAAATGTATATAAACATATAACATATGAAATATATAAATTATATAATCACCAATACCTTTAAAATATACATTCTGTAATCACATACATGCTAACAGGTTCGAAGATGAACAGACATATGTATGAATCATTGAGCAGATTCTGTACAGCCAGAAAACCACAACACTCTAATCAAATTTACTCCGATAAGAAATAGAAATTAAATTTAAAAAACAAACATAAGTTAGGAGACATAAACTTCTGGGGGCTTGTCCCAGCACATTGCACTCTAATTTACAAGCTCGGAACACTACCTCCAGGAAGACTGTGTTGTCCTAGTAACAAGACTTGAGAACGTAATAATGCTGCCGCCTTGTGGCTGCTTCCCACAACAGTAGCTTTAAACCCAGTGCCAATGGTTGCTTATATAGTCACAAGGACTGCAGGGCTGTAAAAGACACAGGCCCTCAAAAAATGTCCTGGGGTATGGAATTGGCAAGAAAATTCAACATATGAGAAATTTTCAAGAAGTCAATAAGAGGAGGGAAGTTGTAGTCACTCTTTAAAAAAAAAGGAAAAGAAAAAAAGGACATGCCTAAAGCTCAGCATAAGGAATTATTAGCCACATGCGTATCCAACCTCCAAAAAGGTTTCAGCTCACACCAGTCATGACCATCAGCAAAAAGTCTACAAACTATAAATGCTGAAGGGGTTTTAGAGAACTGTGTACCTTCTCGCTGCTGGTGGGATGTAAAGTGGTAACAGCAGTAACGCAAACTGAATCGAGCTGCTTGAAAAGGTAAACATTGAGCTACCATATGATGCGGCAGGGCACATTTTGGGCCTATAACCTAAGACAACTGGATTCGGAAAGACAGAGGCAGGCAAATGTGCACTGCAACAATATTGAAATAGCCAAGACATGGAAGCAAAAAAAAGGTCCATAAACAGATGAATGGACAAAGACGAAATGGTACACGTACCAAATGGAATAGTAGCCTCTGGAAAAAAATGAACAATGCCGTTTTCAGGACTAGAGTTGAGCCTAGAAATAATCATATAAGGTTAAGTAAGTCAAAAGGGTATGACAAATATCCTATGATATCATTAATACATGTTATCCTAAGATTGCTACCAATGAACATATTTCCACAGAAAAAGACACTCACAGACTTATCAAATAAACTAATGGTTAGCCAAAATGAAAGGTGGGAGGATGGGTAAATTAGGACAATGGGGTTAACATACATATACTAATGTATGTTAAATGTATATAAACATATAATATATAAACTATATAAATAATATAATCACCAATACCTTTAAAATATACATTCTGTAATCACATACATGCTAACAGGTTCCGAAGATGAACAGATATATGTATGAATCATTGAGCAGATTCTGTACAGTCAAACAATAAAAACACTCTAATCAAATTTACTCCGATAAGAAATAGAAATTAAATTTAAAAAGCAAACATAAGTTAGGAGACATAAACTTCTGGGGACTTCTCCCAGAACATTCAACTCTAATTTACAACCTTGGAAAACTACCTCCAGGAAGACTCTGTTGCCCTAGTAACAAGAGTTGAGAACGTAATAATGCTGCCGCCTTGTGGCTGTTTCCCACAACAGCAGCTTTAAACCCAGTGCCAATGGTTGCTTAATAGTCACAAGGACTGCAGGGCTCTAAATGACACCTGCCCTCAAAAAATGCCCTGGGCAAGGGAATAGGCAAGAAAATTCAACACATGAGAAACTTTTCAAGAAGTCAATAAGAGGAGGGAAGTTGTACTCACTCTTTAAAAAAAAAAGGAAAAGAAAAAATAGGACATGCCTAAAGCTCAGTATAAGGAATTATTACTAACATGCAATTTCAAATTCAAAAAGGTTTCAGCTCACACCAGTCATGACCATCAGGAAAAAGTCTACAAACTATAAATGGTGAAGGGGTTGTAGAGAACTGTGTACCTTCTAGCTGCTGGGGGGATGTAAAGTGGTAACAGCAGTAACGCAACCTGAATCGAGCTGCTTGAAAACGTAAAAATTGAGCAACCATATGATGCGGCAGGGCACCTTTTGGGCCTATAACCTAAGACCACCAGATTCGGAAAGACAGAGGCAGGGAAATGTGCACTGCAGCAATACTGAAATAGCCAAGACATGGAAGCAAAAAAAAGGTCCATAAACAGATGAATGGACAAAGACGAAGTGGTATACGTACCAAATGGAATAGTAGCCTCGGAAAAAAAATGAACACTGCCGTTTCCAGGACTACAGTTGAGACTAGAAATAATTATATAAGGTTAAGTAAGTCAAAAGGGTATGACAAATATCCTACGATATCATTTATAAAAGTTATCCTAAGATTGCTACCCATGAACATATTTCCACAGAAAAAGACACTCACAGACTAATCAAATAAACTAATGGTTAGCCAAAATGAAAGGTGGGAGAATAGGTAAATTAGGACTATGGGGTTAACATACATATACTAATGTATGTTAAATGTATATAAACATATCACATATAAACTATATGCATTATATCATCACCAATAGCTTTAAAATATACATTCTGTAATCACGTACATGGTAGCAGGATCCGAAGATGAACAGACATATGTATGAATCATTGAGCAGATTCTGTACAGCCAGACAATCAAAACACTCTAATCAAATTGACTCTGATAAGAAATAGAAATTAAATTTAAAAAGCAAACATAAGTTAGGAGACATAAACTTCTGGGGGCTTGTCCCAGCACATTCCACTCTAATTTACAACCTTGGAAAACTACCTCCAGGAAGACTCTGTTGCCCTAGTAACAAGAGTTGAGAACGTAATAATGCTGCCACCTTGTGGCTGTTTCCCACAACAGCAGCTTTAAACCCAGTGCCAAAGGTTGCTTAATAGTCACAAGGACTGCAGGGCTCTAAATGACACCGGCCCTCAAAGAATGCCCTGGAGTAGGGAATAGGCAAAAAAATTCAACACATGAGTGACTTTTCAAGAAGTCAATAAGAGGAGGGAAGTTGTACTCACTCTTTAAAAAAAAAGGAAAAGAAAAAAAAGGACATGCCTAAAGCTCAGTATAAGGAATTATTAGCCACATGCAAATTCAAATTCAAAAAGGTTTCAGGTGACACCAGTCATGACCATCAGCAAAAAGTCTACAAACTATAAATGCTGAAGGGGTTTTAGAGAATTGTGTACATTCTAGCTGCTGGTGGGATGTAAAGTGGTAACAGCACTAACGCATACTGAATGGAGCTGCTTGAAAAGGTAAAAATTGAGTTACCATATGATGCGGCAGGGCACCTTTTGGGCCTATAACCTAAGACCACCAAAATCGGAAATACAGAGGCAGGCAAATGTGCACTGCAACAATACTGAAATACCCAAGACATGGAAGCAAAAAATGGTCCATAAACAGGTGAATGGACAAAGAAGAAGTGGTATATGGACAGAATGGAAGAGTAGCCTCGGGAAAAAAATGAACAATGCCGTTTTCAGAACTACAGTTGAGACTAGAAATAGTCATATAAGGTTAAGTAAGTCAAAAGGGTGTGACAAATATCCTATGAAATCATTTATACATGTTTTCCTAAGATTACTACCAATGAACATATTTCCACAGAAAAACACACTCACAGACTTATCAAAAATACTAACGGTTAGCCAAAATGAAAGGTGGGAGGATGGGTAAATTAGGACTATGGGGTTAACATACATATACTAATGTAAGTTAAATGTATATAAACATATAACATATAAATGATATGAATTATATAATCACCAATCCCTTCAAAATATACATTCTGTAATCACATACATGGTAACAGGATCCGCAGATGAACAGACATATGTATGAATCATTGAGCAGATTCTGTACAGCCAGACAATCAAAACACTCTAATCAAATTTACTCCGATAAAAAGTAGAAGTTAAATTTAAAAAACAAACATAAGTAAGGAGACATAAACTTCTGGGGGCTTGTCCCAGCACATTCCACTCTAATTTACAACCTCGGAACACTACCTCCAGGAAGACTCTGCTTCCCTATTAACAAGAGTTGAGAACCTAATAATGCTGCTGCCTTGTGGCTATTTCCCACAACAGCAGCTTTAAACCCAGTGCAAATGGTTGCTTATATTGTCACAAGGACTGCAGGGCTGTAAATGATACAGGCCCTCAAAAAATGCCTTGGGGTAGGGAATAGGCAAGAAAATTCAACACATGAGAAATTTTTCAAGAAGTCAATAAGAGGAGGGAGGTTGTACTCACTCTCTAAAAAAGAAAGGAAAAGAAAAAAAACGGCATGCCTAAAGCTCAGTAAAGGAAATTATTAGGCACATGCAAATTCAAATTCAATAAGGTTTCAGCTCACACCAGTCATGACCATCAGCAAAAAATCTACAAACTATAAATGCTGAACAGGTTTTAGAGAACTGTGTACCTTCTAGGTTCCGGTGGGATGTAAACTGGTAAGAGCACTAACGAAAACTGAATGCAGCTACTTGAAAAGGTAAAAATTGAGTTACCGTATGATGCGGCAGGGCACCTTTTGGGCCTATAATATAAGACCACCAAAATCGGAAAGACAGATGCAGGCAAATATGCACTGCAACAATATTGAAATAGCCAAGACATAGAAGCAAAAAAAAGCTCCATAAACAAATGAATGGACAAAGACGAAGTGGTATACGTACCAAATGGCATAGTAGCCTCGGGAAAAAAATGAACAATGCCGTTTTCATGACTACAGTTGAGCCTAGAAATAATCATATAAGGGTAAGTTAGTCAAAAGGGTATGACAAATATCCTATGATATCATTTATACATGTTATCCTAAGATTGCTACCAATGAACATATTTCCACAAAAAAAGACACTCACAGACTTATCAAATAAACTAATGGTTAGCCAAAATGAAAGGTGGGAGGATGGGTAAATTAGGACTATGGGGTTAACATACATATACTAATGTATGTTAAATGTATATAAACATATAACATATGAACTATATAAAATATATAATCACCAAACCTTTAAAATATACATTCTGTAATCACATACATGATAACAGGTTCCGAAGATGAACAGATATATGTATGAATCATTGAGCAGATTCTGTACAGCCAATCAAAACACTCTAATCAAATTTACTCCGATAAGAAATAGAAATTAAATTTAAAAAGCAAACATAAGTTAGGAGACATAAACTTCTGGGGACTTCTCCCAGAACATTCCACTCTAATTTACAACCTTGGAAAACTACCTCCAGGAAGACTCTGTTGCCCTAGTAACAAGAGTTGAGAACGTAATAATGCTGCCGCCTTGTGGCTGTTTCTCACAACAGCAGCTTTAAACCCAGTGCCAAAGGTTGCTTAATAGTCACAAGGACTGAAGGGCTCTAAATGACACCTGCCTTCAAAAAATGCCCTGGGGTAGGGAATAGGCAAAAAAATTCAACACATGAGAAACTTTTCAAGAAGTCAATAAGAGGAGGGAAGTTGTACTCACTCTTTAAAACAAAAGGAAAAGAAAAAAATGACATGCCTAAAGCTCAGTATAAGGAATTATTAGCCACATGCAAATTCAAATTCAAAAAGGTTTCAGGTAACACCAGTCATGACCATCATCAAAAAGTCTACAAACTATAAATGCTGAAGGGGTTTTAGAGGAATGTGTACCTTCTAGCTGCTGGTGGGATGTAAAGAAGTAATACCACTAATGCAAACTGAATGGAGCTGCTTGAAAAGGTAAAAATTGAGTTACCATACGATGCGGCAGGGCACCTTTTGGGCCTATAACCTAAGACCACCAGAATCGGAAAGACAGAGGCAGGCAAATGTGCACTGCAACAATACTGAAATAGCCAAGACATGGAAGCAAAAAAAGGTCCATAAACAGATGAATGAACAAAGACGAAATGGTATACGTACCAAATGGAATAGTAGCCTCTGGAAAAAAATGAACAATGCTGTTTTCAGGACTAGAGTTGAGCCTAGAAATAATCATATAAGGTTAAGTAAGTCAAAAGGGTATGACAAATATCCTATGATATCATTTAGACATGTTATCCTAAGACTGCTACCAATGAACATATTTCCACAGAAAAAGACACTCACAGACTTATCATATAAACTAATGGTTAGCCAATATGAAAGGTGGGAGGATGGGTAAATTAGGACTATGGGGTTAACATACATATACTAATGTATGTTAAATGTATATAAACATATAACATATAAATGATATGAATTATATATTCACCAATACCTTCAAAATATACATTCTGTAATCACATACATGGTAACAGGATCCGAAGATGAACAGACATATGTATGAATCATTGAGCAGATTCTGTACAGCCGGACAATCAAAACACTCTAATCAAATTTACTCTGATAAGAAATAGAAATTAAATTTAAAAAACAAACATAAGTTAGGAGACATAAACTTTTGGGGGCTTGTCCCAGCACATTGCACTCTAATTTACAAGCTCGGAACACTACCTCCAGGAAGACTGTGTTGTCCTAGTAACAAGACTTGAGAACGTAATAATGCTGCCGCCTTGTGGCTGCTTCCCACAACAGTAGCTTTAAACCCAGTGCCAATGGTTGCTTATATAGTCACAAGGACTGCAGGGCTGTAAAAGACACAGGCCCTCAAAAAATGCCCTAGGGTAGGGAATTGGCAAGAAAATTCAACACATGAGAAATTTTCAAAAGTCAATAAGAGTACGGAAGTTGAACTCACTCTTTAAAAAAAAAGGAAAAGAAAAAAAGGACATGCCTAAAGCTCAGCATAAGGAATTATTAGCCACATGCGTATCCAACCTCCAAAAAGGTTTCAGCTCACACCAGTCATGACCATCAGCAAAAAGTCTACAAACTATAAATGCTGAAGGGGTTTTAGAGAAGTGTGTACCTTCTAGCTGCTGGTGGGATATAAAGTCGTAACAGCACTAATGCAAACTGAATCGAGCTGCTTGAAAACGTAAAAATTGAGCTACCATATGATGCGGCAGGGCACCTTTTGGGCCTATAACCTAAGACCACCAGAATCGGAAAGACAGAGGCAGGCAAATGTGCACTGCAACAATACTGAAATAGCAAAGACATGGAAGCAAAAAAAAGGTCCATAAACAGGTGAATGGACAAAGAAGAAGTGGTATATGGACAGAATGGAAGAGTAGCCTCGGGAAAAAAATGAACAATGCCGTTTTCAGGACTAGAGTTGAGACTAGAAATAATCATATAAGGTTAAGTAAGACAAAAGGGTATTACAAATATCCTATGATATTATTTATACAAGTTTTCCTAAGATTGCTACCAATGAACATATTTCCACAGAAAAAGACACTCACAGACTTATCAAATAAACTAATGGTTAGCCAAAATGAAAGGTGGGAGGATGGGTAAATTAGGACTATGGGGTTAACATACATATACTAATGTAAGTTAAATGTATATAAACATATAACATATAAATGATATGAATTATATATTCACCAATACCTTCAAAATATACATTCTGTAATCACATACATGGTAACAGGATCCGAAGATGAACAGACATATGTGTGAATCATTGAGCAGATTCTGTACAGCCAGACAATCAAAACACTCTAATCAAATTTACTCCGATAAGAAAGACAAATTAAATTTAAAAAACAAACATAAGTAAGGAGACATAAACTTCTGGGGGCTTGTCCCAGCACATTGCACTCTAATTTACAAGCTCAGAACACTACCTCCAGGAAGACTCTGTTCTCCTAGTAACAAGACTTGAGAACGCAATAATGCTGCCGCCTTGTGGCTGCTTCCCACAACAGCACTTTAAACCCAGTGCCAATGATTGCTTATATAGTCACAAGGACTGCAGGGCTGTAAATGACACAAGCCCTCAAAATATGCCCTGGGGTAGGGAATTGGCAAGAACATTCAACACATGAGAAATTTCCAAGAAGTCAATAAGAGGAGGGAAGTTGTACTCACTCTTTAAAAAAAAAGGAAAAGAAAAAAAGGACATGCCTAAAGCTCAGTATAAGGAATTATTAGCCACATGCAAATTCAAATTCAAAAAGGTTTCAGCTCACTCCAGTCATGACCATCAGCAAAAAGTCTACAAACAATAAATGCTGAAGGGGTTTTAGAGAAGTGTGTACCTTCTAGCTGCTGGTGGGATGTAAAGTGGTACCAGCAGTAACGCAAACTGAATCGAGCTGCTTGAAAAGGTAAAAATTGAGTTACCATATGGTGCGGCAGGGCACCTTTTGGGCCTATAACCTAAGACCACCAGAATCGGAAAGACAGAGGCAGGCAAATGTGCATTGCAACAATATTGAAATAGCCAAGACATGGAAGCAAAAAAAAAGGTCCATAAACAGATGAATGGACAAAGACGAAGTGGGATACGTACCAAATGGAATAGTAGCCTCGGGAAAAAAATGAACAATGCCGTTTTCAGGACTACAGTTGAGCCTAGAAATAATCATATAAGGTTAAGTAAGTCAAAAGGGTATGACAAATATCCTATGATATCATTTATACATGTTATCCTAAGATTGCTACCAATGAACATATTTCCACAGAAAAAGACACTCACAGACTTATCATATAAACTAATGGTTAGCCAAAATGAAAGGTGGGAGGATGGGTAAATTAGGACTATGGGGTTAACATACATATACTAATGTATGTTAAATGTATATAAACATATAACATATAAATGATATGAATTATATATTCACCAATACCTTCAAAATATACATTCTGTAATCACATACATGGTAACAGGATCCGAAGATGAACAGACATATGTATGAATCATTGAGCAGATTCTGTACAGCCAGACAATCAAAACACTCTAATCAAATTTACTCCGATAAGAAATAGAAATTAAATTTAAAAAACAAACATAAGTTAGGAGACATAAACTTTTGGGGGCTTGTCCCAGCACATTGCACTCTAATTTACAAGCTCGGAACACTACCTCCAGGAAGACTGTGTTGTCCTTGTAACAAGACTTGAGAACGTAATAATGCTGCCGCATTGTGGCTGCTTCCCACAACAGTAGCTTTAAACCCAGTGCCAATGGTTGCTTATATAGTCACAAGGACTGCAGGGCTGTAAAAGACACAGGCCCTCAAAAAATGCCCTAGGGTAGGGAATTGGCAAGAAAATTCAACACATGAGAAATTTTCAAAAGTCAATAAGAGTACGGAAGTTGAACTCACTCTTTAAAAAAAAAGGAAAAGAAAAAAAGGACATGCCTAAAGGTCAGCAAAAGGAATTATTAGCCACATGCGTATCCAACCTCCAAAAAGGTTTCAGCTCACACCAGTCATGACTATCAGCAAAAAGTCTACAAACTATAAATGCTGAAGGGGTTTTAGAGAAGTGTTTACCTTCTAGCTGCTGGTGGGATATAAAGTCGTAACAGCAGTAACGCAAACTGAATCGAGCTGCTTGAAAAGGTAAACATTGAGCTACCATATGATGCGGCAGGGCACATTTTGGGCCTATAACCTAAGACAACTGGATTCGGAAAGACAGAGGCAGGCAAATGTGCACTGCAACAATACTGAAATAGCAAAGACATGGAAGCAAAAAAAAGATCCATAAACAGGTGAATGGACAAAGAAGAAGTGGTATATGGACAGAATGGAAGAGTAGCCTCGGGAAAAAAATGAACAATGCCGTTTTCAGGACTAGAGTTGAGACTAGAAATAATCATATAAGGTTAAGTAAGACAAAAGGGTATTACAAATATCCTATGATATTATTTATACAAGTTTTCCTAAGATTGCTACCAATGAACATATTTCCACAGAAAAAGACACTCACAGACTTATCAAATAAACTAATGGTTAGCCAAAATGAAAGGTGGGAGGATGGGTAAATTAGGACTATGGGGTTAACATACATATACTAATGTAAGTTAAATGTATATAAACATATAACATATAAATGATATGAATTATATATTCACCAATACCTTCAAAATATACATTCTGTAATCACATACATGGTAACAGGATCCGAAGATGAACAGACATATGTGTGAATCATTGAGCAGATTCTGTACAGCCAGACAATCAAAACACTCTAATCAAATTTACTCCGATAAGAAAGACAAATTAAATTTAAAAAACAAACATAAGTAAGGAGACATAAACTTCTGGGGGCTTGTCCCAGCACATTGCACTCTAATTTACAAGCTCAGAACACTACCTCCAGGAAGACTCTGTTCTCCTAGTAACAAGACTTGAGAACGCAATAATGCTGCCGCCTTGTGGCTGCTTCCCACAACAGCACTTTAAACCCAGTGCCAATGATTGCTTATATAGTCACAAGGACTGCAGGGCTGTAAATGACACAAGCCCTCAAAATATGCCCTGGGGTAGGGAATTGGCAAGAACATTCAACACATGAGAAATTTCCAAGAAGTCAATAAGAGGAGGGAAGTTGTACTCACTCTTTAAAAAAAAAAGGAAAAGAAAAAAAGGACATGCCTAAAGCTCAGTATAAGGAATTATTAGCCACATGCAAATTCAAATTCAAAAAGGTTTCAGCTCACTCCAGTCATGACCATCAGCAAAAAGTCTACAAACAATAAATGCTGAAGGGGTTTTAGAGAAGTGTGTACCTTCTAGCTGCTGGTGGGATGTAAAGTGGTACCAGCAGTAACGCAAACTGAATCGAGCTGCTTGAAAAGGTAAAAATTGAGTTACCATATGGTGCGGCAGGGCACCTTTTGGGCCTATAACCTAAGACCACCAGATTCGGAAAGAGAGAGGCAGGCAAATGTGCATTGCAACAATATTGAAATAGCCAAGACATGGAAGCAAAAAAAAAGGTCCATAAACAGATGAATGGACAAAGACGAAGTGGGATACGTACCAAATGGAATAGTAGCCTCGGGAAAAAAATGAACAATGCCGTTTTCAGGACTACAGTTGAGCCTAGAAATAATCATATAAGGTTAAGTAAGTCAAAAGGGTATGACAAATATCCTATGATATCATTTATACATGTTATCCTAAGATTGCTACCAATGAACATATTTCCACAGAAAAAGACACTCACAGACTTATCATATAAACTAATGGTTAGCCAAAATGAAAGGTGGGAGGATGGGTAAATTAGGACTATGGGGTTAACATACATATACTAATGTATGTTAAATGTATATAAACATATAACATATAAATGATATGAATTATATATTCACCAATACCTTCAAAATATACATTCTGTAATCACATACATGGTAACAGGATCCGAAGATGAACAGACATATGTATGAATCATTGAGCAGATTCTGTACAGCCAGACAATCAAAACACTCTAATCAAATTTACTCCGATAAGAAATAGAAATTAAATTTAAAAAACAAACATAAGTTAGGAGACATAAACTTCTGGGGGCTTGTCCCAGCACATTGCACTCTAATTTACAAGCTCGGAACACTACCTCCAGGAAGACTGTGTTGTCCTAGTAACAAGACTTGAGAACGTAATAATGCTGCCGCCTTGTGGCTGCTTCCCACAACAGTAGCTTTAAACCCAGTGCCAATGGTTGCTTATATAGTCACAAGGACTGCAGGGCTGTAAAAGACACAGGCCCTCAAAAAATGTCCTGGGGTATGGAATTGGCAAGAAAATTCAACATATGAGAAATTTTCAAGAAGTCAATAAGAGGAGGGAAGTTGTAGTCACTCTTTAAAAAAAAAGGAAAAGAAAAAAAGGACATGCCTAAAGCTCAGCATAAGGAATTATTAGCCACATGCGTATCCAACCTCCAAAAAGGTTTCAGCTCACACCAGTCATGACCATCAGCAAAAAGTCTACAAACTATAAATGCTGAAGGGGTTTTAGAGAACTGTGTACCTTCTAGCTGCTGGTGGGATGTAAAGTGGTAACAGCAGTAACGCAAACTGAATCGAGCTGCTTGAAAAGGTAAACATTGAGCTACCATATGATGCGGCAGGGCACATTTTGGGCCTATAACCTAAGACAACTGGATTCGGAAAGACAGAGGCAGGCAAATGTGCACTGCAACAATATTGAAATAGCCAAGACATGGAAGCAAAAAAAAGGTCCATAAACAGATGAATGGACAAAGACGAAATGGTACACGTACCAAATGGAATAGTAGCCTCTGGAAAAAAATGAACAATGCCGTTTTCAGGACTAGAGTTGAGCCTAGAAATAATCATATAAGGTTAAGTAAGTCAAAAGGGTATGACAAATATCCTATGATATCATTAATACATGTTATCCTAAGATTGCTACCAATGAACATATTTCCACAGAAAAAGACACTCACAGACTTATCAAATAAACTAATGGTTAGCCAAAATGAAAGGTGGGAGGATGGGTAAATTAGGACAATGGGGTTAACATACATATACTAATGTATGTTAAATGTATATAAACATATAATATATAAACTATATAAATAATATAATCACCAATACCTTTAAAATATACATTCTGTAATCACATACATGCTAACAGGTTCCGAAGATGAACAGATATATGTATGAATCATTGAGCAGATTCTGTACAGTCAAACAATAAAAACACTCTAATCAAATTTACTCCGATAAGAAATAGAAATTAAATTTAAAAAGCAAACATAAGTTAGGAGACATAAACTTCTGGGGACTTCTCCCAGAACATTCCACTCTAATTTACAACCTTGGAAAACTACCTCCAGGAAGACTCTGTTGCCCTAGTAACAAGAGTTGAGAACGTAATAATGCTGCCGCCTTGTGGCTGTTTCCCACAACAGCAGCTTTAAACCCAGTGCCAATGGTTGCTTAATAGTCACAAGGACTGCAGGGCTCTAAATGACACCTGCCCTCAAAAAATGCCCTGGGCAAGGGAATAGGCAAGAAAATTCAACACATGAGAAACTTTTCAAGAAGTCAATAAGAGGAGGGAAGTTGTACTCACTCTTTAAAAAAAAAAGGAAAAGAAAAAATAGGACATGCCTAAAGCTCAGTATAAGGAATTATTACTAACATGCAATTTCAAATTCAAAAAGGTTTCAGCTCACACCAGTCATGACCATCAGGAAAAAGTCTACAAACTATAAATGGTGAAGGGGTTGTAGAGAACTGTGTACCTTCTAGCTGCTGGGGGGATGTAAAGTGGTAACAGCAGTAACGCAACCTGAATCGAGCTGCTTGAAAACGTAAAAATTGAGCAACCATATGATGCGGCAGGGCACCTTTTGGGCCTATAACCTAAGACCACCAGATTCGGAAAGACAGAGGCAGGGAAATGTGCACTGCAGCAATACTGAAATAGCCAAGACATGGAAGCAAAAAAAAGGTCCATAAACAGATGAATGGACAAAGACGAAGTGGTATACGTACCAAATGGAATAGTAGCCTCGGAAAAAAAATGAACACTGCCGTTTCCAGGACTACAGTTGAGACTAGAAATAATTATATAAGGTTAAGTAAGTCAAAAGGGTATGACAAATATCCTACGATATCATTTATAAAAGTTATCCTAAGATTGCTACCCATGAACATATTTCCACAGAAAAAGACACTCACAGACTAATCAAATAAACTAATGGTTAGCCAAAATGAAAGGTGGGAGAATAGGTAAATTAGGACTATGGGGTTAACATACATATACTAATGTATGTTAAATGTATATAAACATATCACATATAAACTATATGCATTATATCATCACCAATAGCTTTAAAATATACATTCTGTAATCACGTACATGGTAGCAGGATCCGAAGATGAACAGACATATGTATGAATCATTGAGCAGATTCTGTACAGCCAGACAATCAAAACACTCTAATCAAATTGACTCTGATAAGAAATAGAAATTAAATTTAAAAAGCAAACATAAGTTAGGAGACATAAACTTCTGGGGGCTTGTCCCAGCACATTCCACTCTAATTTACAACCTTGGAAAACTACCTCCAGGAAGACTCTGTTGCCCTAGTAACAAGAGTTGAGAACGTAATAATGCTGCCACCTTGTGGCTGTTTCCCACAACAGCAGCTTTAAACCCAGTGCCAAAGGTTGCTTAATAGTCACAAGGACTGCAGGGCTCTAAATGACACCGGCCCTCAAAGAATGCCCTGGAGTAGGGAATAGGCAAAAAAATTCAACACATGAGTGACTTTTCAAGAAGTCAATAAGAGGAGGGAAGTTGTACTCACTCTTTAAAAAAAAAGGAAAAGAAAAAAAAGGACATGCCTAAAGCTCAGTATAAGGAATTATTAGCCACATGCAAATTCAAATTCAAAAAGGTTTCAGGTGACACCAGTCATGACCATCAGCAAAAAGTCTACAAACTATAAATGCTGAAGGGGTTTTAGAGAATTGTGTACATTCTAGCTGCTGGTGGGATGTAAAGTGGTAACAGCACTAACGCATACTGAATGGAGCTGCTTGAAAAGGTAAAAATTGAGTTACCATATGATGCGGCAGGGCACCTTTTGGGCCTATAACCTAAGACCACCAAAATCGGAAATACAGAGGCAGGCAAATGTGCACTGCAACAATACTGAAATACCCAAGACATGGAAGCAAAAAATGGTCCATAAACAGGTGAATGGACAAAGAAGAAGTGGTATATGGACAGAATGGAAGAGTAGCCTCGGGAAAAAAATGAACAATGCCGTTTTCAGAACTACAGTTGAGACTAGAAATAGTCATATAAGGTTAAGTAAGTCAAAAGGGTGTGACAAATATCCTATGAAATCATTTATACATGTTTTCCTAAGATTACTACCAATGAACATATTTCCACAGAAAAACACACTCACAGACTTATCAAAAATACTAACGGTTAGCCAAAATGAAAGGTGGGAGGATGGGTAAATTAGGACTATGGGGTTAACATACATATACTAATGTAAGTTAAATGTATATAAACATATAACATATAAATGATATGAATTATATAATCACCAATCCCTTCAAAATATACATTCTGTAATCACATACATGGTAACAGGATCCGCAGATGAACAGACATATGTATGAATCATTGAGCAGATTCTGTACAGCCAGACAATCAAAACACTCTAATCAAATTTACTCCGATAAAAAGTAGAAGTTAAATTTAAAAAACAAACATAAGTAAGGAGACATAAACTTCTGGGGGCTTGTCCCAGCACATTCCACTCTAATTTACAACCTCGGAACACTACCTCCAGGAAGACTCTGCTTCCCTATTAACAAGAGTTGAGAACCTAATAATGCTGCTGCCTTGTGGCTATTTCCCACAACAGCAGCTTTAAACCCAGTGCAAATGGTTGCTTATATTGTCACAAGGACTGCAGGGCTGTAAATGATACAGGCCCTCAAAAAATGCCTTGGGGTAGGGAATAGGCAAGAAAATTCAACACATGAGAAATTTTTCAAGAAGTCAATAAGAGGAGGGAGGTTGTACTCACTCTCTAAAAAAGAAAGGAAAAGAAAAAAAACGGCATGCCTAAAGCTCAGTAAAGGAAATTATTAGGCACATGCAAATTCAAATTCAATAAGGTTTCAGCTCACACCAGTCATGACCATCAGCAAAAAATCTACAAACTATAAATGCTGAACAGGTTTTAGAGAACTGTGTACCTTCTAGGTTCCGGTGGGATGTAAACTGGTAAGAGCACTAACGAAAACTGAATGCAGCTACTTGAAAAGGTAAAAATTGAGTTACCGTATGATGCGGCAGGGCACCTTTTGGGCCTATAATATAAGACCACCAAAATCGGAAAGACAGATGCAGGCAAATATGCACTGCAACAATATTGAAATAGCCAAGACATAGAAGCAAAAAAAAGCTCCATAAACAAATGAATGGACAAAGACGAAGTGGTATACGTACCAAATGGCATAGTAGCCTCGGGAAAAAAATGAACAATGCCGTTTTCATGACTACAGTTGAGCCTAGAAATAATCATATAAGGGTAAGTTAGTCAAAAGGGTATGACAAATATCCTATGATATCATTTATACATGTTATCCTAAGATTGCTACCAATGAACATATTTCCACAAAAAAAGACACTCACAGACTTATCAAATAAACTAATGGTTAGCCAAAATGAAAGGTGGGAGGATGGGTAAATTAGGACTATGGGGTTAACATACATATACTAATGTATGTTAAATGTATATAAACATATAACATATGAACTATATAAAATATATAATCACCAAACCTTTAAAATATACATTCTGTAATCACATACATGATAACAGGTTCCGAAGATGAACAGATATATGTATGAATCATTGAGCAGATTCTGTACAGCCAATCAAAACACTCTAATCAAATTTACTCCGATAAGAAATAGAAATTAAATTTAAAAAGCAAACATAAGTTAGGAGACATAAACTTCTGGGGGCTTGTCCCAGCACATTCCACTCTAATTTACAACCTTGGAAAACTACCTCCAGGAAGACTCTGTTGCCCTAGTAAGAAGAGTTGAGAATGTAATAATGCAGCCGCCTTGTGGCTGTTTCCCACAACAGCAGCTTTAAACCCAGTGCCAAAGGTTGCTTAATAGTCACAAGGACTGAAGGGCTCTAAATGACACCTGCCTTCAAAAAATGCCCTGGGGTAGGGAATAGGCAAAAAAATTCAACACATGAGAAACTTTTCAAGAAGTCAATAAGAGGAGGGAAGTTGTACTCACTCTTTAAAACAAAAGGAAAAGAAAAAAATGACATGCCTAAAGCTCAGTATAAGGAATTATTAGCCACATGCAAATTCAAATTCAAAAAGGTTTCAGGTAACACCAGTCATGACCATCATCAAAAAGTCTACAAACTATAAATGCTGAAGGGGTTTTAGAGGAATGTGTACCTTCTAGCTGCTGGTGGGATGTAAAGAAGTAATACCACTAATGCAAACTGAATGGAGCTGCTTGAAAAGGTAAAAATTGAGTTACCATACGATGCGGCAGGGCACCTTTTGGGCCTATAACCTAAGACCACCAGAATCGGAAAGACAGAGGCAGGCAAATGTGCACTGCAACAATACTGAAATAGCCAAGACATGGAAGCAAAAAAAGGTCCATAAACAGATGAATGAACAAAGACGAAATGGTATACGTACCAAATGGAATAGTAGCCTCTGGAAAAAAATGAACAATGCTGTTTTCAGGACTAGAGTTGAGCCTAGAAATAATCATATAAGGTTAAGTAAGTCAAAAGGGTATGACAAATATCCTATGATATCATTTATACATGTTATCCTAAGACTGCTACCAATGAACATATTTCCACAGAAAAAGACACTCACAGACTTATCATATAAACTAATGGTTAGCCAATATGAAAGGTGGGAGGATGGGTAAATTAGGACTATGGGGTTAACATACATATACTAATGTATGTTAAATGTATATAAACATATAACATATAAATGATATGAATTATATATTCACCAATACCTTCAAAATATACATTCTGTAATCACATACATGGTAACAGGATCCGAAGATGAACAGACATATGTATGAATCATTGAGCAGATTCTGTACAGCCAGACAATCAAAACACTCTAATCAAATTTACTCTGATAAGAAATAGAAATTAAATTTAAAAAACAAACATAAGTTAGGAGACATAAACTTTTGGGGGCTTGTCCCAGCACATTGCACTCTAATTTACAAGCTCGGAACACTACCTCCAGGAAGACTGTGTTGTCCTAGTAACAAGACTTGAGAACGTAATAATGCTGCCGCCTTGTGGCTGCTTCCCACAACAGTAGCTTTAAACCCAGTGCCAATGGTTGCTTATATAGTCACAAGGACTGCAGGGCTGTAAAAGACACAGGCCCTCAAAAAATGCCCTAGGGTAGGGAATTGGCAAGAAAATTCAACACATGAGAAATTTTCAAAAGTCAATAAGAGTACGGAAGTTGAACTCACTCTTTAAAAAAAAAGGAAAAGAAAAAAAGGACATGCCTAAAGCTCAGCATAAGGAATTATTAGCCACATGCGTATCCAACCTCCAAAAAGGTTTCAGCTCACACCAGTCATGACCATCAGCAAAAAGTCTACAAACTATAAATGCTGAAGGGGTTTTAGAGAAGTGTGTACCTTCTAGCTGCTGGTGGGATATAAAGTCGTAACAGCACTAATGCAAACTGAATCGAGCTGCTTGAAAACGTAAAAATTGAGCTACCATATGATGCGGCAGGGCACCTTTTGGGCCTATAACCTAAGACCACCAGAATCGGAAAGACAGAGGCAGGCAAATGTGCACTGCAACAATACTGAAATAGCAAAGACATGGAAGCAAAAAAAAGGTCCATAAACAGGTGAATGGACAAAGAAGAAGTGGTATATGGACAGAATGGAAGAGTAGCCTCGGGAAAAAAATGAACAATGCCGTTTTCAGGACTAGAGTTGAGACTAGAAATAATCATATAAGGTTAAGTAAGACAAAAGGGTATTACAAATATCCTATGATATTATTTATACAAGTTTTCCTAAGATTGCTACCAATGAACATATTTCCACAGAAAAAGACACTCACAGACTTATCAAATAAACTAATGGTTAGCCAAAATGAAAGGTGGGAGGATGGGTAAATTAGGACTATGGGGTTAACATACATATACTAATGTAAGTTAAATGTATATAAACATATAACATATAAATGATATGAATTATATATTCACCAATACCTTCAAAATATACATTCTGTAATCACATACATGGTAACAGGATCCGAAGATGAACAGACATATGTGTGAATCATTGAGCAGATTCTGTACAGCCAGACAATCAAAACACTCTAATCAAATTTACTCCGATAAGAAAGACAAATTAAATTTAAAAAACAAACATAAGTAAGGAGACATAAACTTCTGGGGGCTTGTCCCAGCACATTGCACTCTAATTTACAAGCTCAGAACACTACCTCCAGGAAGACTCTGTTCTCCTAGTAACAAGACTTGAGAACGCAATAATGCTGCCGCCTTGTGGCTGCTTCCCACAACAGCACTTTAAACCCAGTGCCAATGATTGCTTATATAGTCACAAGGACTGCAGGGCTGTAAATGACACAAGCCCTCAAAATATGCCCTGGGGTAGGGAATTGGCAAGAACATTCAACACATGAGAAATTTCCAAGAAGTCAATAAGAGGAGGGAAGTTGTACTCACTCTTTAAAAAAAAAAGGAAAAGAAAAAAAGGACATGCCTAAAGCTCAGTATAAGGAATTATTAGCCACATGCAAATTCAAATTCAAAAAGGTTTCAGCTCACTCCAGTCATGACCATCAGCAAAAAGTCTACAAACAATAAATGCTGAAGGGGTTTTAGAGAAGTGTGTACCTTCTAGCTGCTGGTGGGATGTAAAGTGGTACCAGCAGTAACGCAAACTGAATCGAGCTGCTTGAAAAGGTAAAAATTGAGTTACCATATGGTGCGGCAGGGCACCTTTTGGGCCTATAACCTAAGACCACCAGAATCGGAAAGACAGAGGCAGGCAAATGTGCATTGCAACAATATTGAAATAGCCAAGACATGGAAGCAAAAAAAAAGGTCCATAAACAGATGAATGGACAAAGACGAAGTGGGATACGTACCAAATGGAATAGTAGCCTCGGGAAAAAAATGAACAATGCCGTTTTCAGGACTACAGTTGAGCCTAGAAATAATCATATAAGGTTAAGTAAGTCAAAAGGGTATGACAAATATCCTATGATATCATTTATACATGTTATCCTAAGATTGCTACCAATGAACATATTTCCACAGAAAAAGACACTCACAGACTTATCATATAAACTAATGGTTAGCCAAAATGAAAGGTGGGAGGATGGGTAAATTAGGACTATGGGGTTAACATACATATACTAATGTATGTTAAATGTATATAAACATATAACATATAAATGATATGAATTATATATTCACCAATACCTTCAAAATATACATTCTGTAATCACATACATGGTAACAGGATCCGAAGATGAACAGACATATGTATGAATCATTGAGCAGATTCTGTACAGCCAGACAATCAAAACACTCTAATCAAATTTACTCCGATAAGAAATAGAAATTAAATTTAAAAAACAAACATAAGTTAGGAGACATAAACTTTTGGGGGCTTGTCCCAGCACATTGCACTCTAATTTACAAGCTCGGAACACTACCTCCAGGAAGACTGTGTTGTCCTTGTAACAAGACTTGAGAACGTAATAATGCTGCCGCCTTGTGGCTGCTTCCCACAACAGTAGCTTTAAACCCAGTGCCAATGGTTGCTTATATAGTCACAAGGACTGCAGGGCTGTAAAAGACACAGGCCCTCAAAAAATGCCCTAGGGTAGGGAATTGGCAAGAAAATTCAACACATGAGAAATTTTCAAAAGTCAATAAGAGTACGGAAGTTGAACTCACTCTTTAAAAAAAAAGGAAAAGAAAAAAAGGACATGCCTAAAGGTCAGCAAAAGGAATTATTAGCCACATGCGTATCCAACCTCCAAAAAGGTTTCAGCTCACACCAGTCATGACCATCAGCAAAAAGTCTACAAACTATAAATGCTGAAGGGGTTTTAGAGAAGTGTTTACCTTCTAGCTGCTGGTGGGATATAAAGTCGTAACAGCAGTAACGCAAACTGAATCGAGCTGCTTGAAAAGGTAAACATTGAGCTACCATATGATGCGGCAGGGCACATTTTGGGCCTATAACCTAAGACAACTGGATTCGGAAAGACAGAGGCAGGCAAATGTGCACTGCAACAATACTGAAATAGCAAAGACATGGAAGCAAAAAAAAGATCCATAAACAGGTGAATGGACAAAGAAGAAGTGGTATATGGACAGAATGGAAGAGTAGCCTCGGGAAAAAAATGAACAATGCCGTTTTCAGGACTAGAGTTGAGACTAGAAATAATCATATAAGGTTAAGTAAGACAAAAGGGTATTACAAATATCCTATGATATTATTTATACAAGTTTTCCTAAGATTGCTACCAATGAACATATTTCCACAGAAAAAGACACTCACAGACTTATCAAATAAACTAATGGTTAGCCAAAATGAAAGGTGGGAGGATGGGTAAATTAGGACTATGGGGTTAACATACATATACTAATGTAAGTTAAATGTATATAAACATATAACATATAAATGATATGAATTATATATTCACCAATACCTTCAAAATATACATTCTGTAATCACATACATGGTAACAGGATCCGAAGATGAACAGACATATGTGTGAATCATTGAGCAGATTCTGTACAGCCAGACAATCAAAACACTCTAATCAAATTTACTCCGATAAGAAAGACAAATTAAATTTAAAAAACAAACATAAGTAAGGAGACATAAACTTCTGGGGGCTTGTCCCAGCACATTGCACTCTAATTTAAAAGCTCGGAACACTACCTCCAGGAAGACTCTGTTGTCCTAGTAACAAGACTTGAGAACGCAATAATGCTGCCGCCTTGCGGCTGCTTCCCACAACAGCACTTTAAACCCAGTGCCAATGATTGCTTATATAGTCACAAGGACTGCAGGGCTGTAAATGACACAAGCCCTCAAAATATGCCCTGGGGTAGGGAATTGGCAAGAACATTCAACACATGAGAAATTTCCAAGAAGTCAATAAGAGGAGGGAAGTTGTACTCACTCTTTAAAAAAAAAAGGAAAAGAAAAAACAGGACATGCCTAAAGCTGAGTATAAGGAATTATTAGCCACATACAAATTCAAATTCAAAAAGGTTTCAGCTCACACCAGTCATTACCATCAGCAAAATGTCTACAAACTATAAATGCTGAAGGGGTTTTAGAGATCTGTGTACCTTCTAGCTGCTGGTGGGATGTAAAGTGGAAACAGCACTAACGCAAACTGAATCGAGCTGCTTGAAAAGGTAAAAATTGAGCTACCAAATGATGCGGCAGGGCACCTTTTGGGCCTATAACCTAAGACCACCAAAATTGGAAAGACAGAGGCAGGCAAATATGCACTGCAACAATACTGAAATAGCCAAGATATGGAAGCAAAAAAAAGGTCCATAAACAGATGAATGGACAAAGAAGAAGTGGTATACGGACAGAATGGAATAGAAGCCTCGGGAGAAAAATGAACAATGCTGTTTTCAGGACTACAGTTGAGCCTAGAAAAAATCATATAAGGTTAAGTAAGTCAAAAGGGTATGACAAATATCCTATGATATCATTTATACAAGTTTTCTTAAGATTGCTACCAATGAACATATTTCCACAGAAAAAGACACTCACAGACTTATCAAATAAACTAATGGTTAGCCAAAATGAAAGGTGGGGGGATGGGTAAGTTAGGACTATGGGGTTAACATACATATACTAATGTAAGTTAAATGTATATAAACATATAACATATAAACGATATGAATTATATAATCACCAATACCTTCAAAATATATATTCTGTGATCACATACATGGTAACAGGATCCGAAGATGAACAGACATATGTAAGAATCATTGAGCAGATTCTGTACAGCCAGACAATCAAAACACTCTAATCAAATTTACTCCGATAAGAAATAGAAATTAAATTTAAAAAAAAACATAAGTTAGGAGACATAAACTTCTGGGGGCTTGTCCCAGCACATTGCACTCTAATTTACAAGCTCAGAACACTACCTCCAGGAAGACTCTGTTCTCCTAGTAACAAGACTTGAGAACACAATAATGCTGCCGCCTTGTGGCTGCTTCCCACAACAGCACTTTAAACCCAGTGCCAATGATTGCTTATATAGTCACAAGGACTGCAGGGCTGTAAATGACACAAGCCCTCAAAATATGCCCTGGGGTAGGGAATTGGCAAGAACATTCAACACATGAGAAATTTCCAAGAAGTCAATAAGAGGAGGGAAGTTGTACTCACTCTTTAAAAAAAAAAGGAAAAGAAAAAAAGGACATGCCTAAAGCTCAGTATAAGGAATTATTAGCCACATGCAAATTCAAATTCAAAAAGGTTTCAGCTCACTCCAGTCATGACCATCAGCAAAAAGTCTACAAACCATAAATGCTGAAGGGGTTTTAGAGAAGTGTGTACCTTCTAGCTGCTGGTGGGATGTAAAGTGGTAACAGCAGTAACGCAAACTGAATCGAGCTGCTTGAAAAGGTAAAAATTGAGTTACCATATGGTGCGGCAGGGCACCTTTTGGGCCTATAACCTAAGACCACCAGATTCGGAAAGAGAGAGGCAGGCAAATGTGCATTGCAACAATATTGAAATAGCCAAGACATGGAAGCAAAAAAAAAGGTCCATAAACAGATGAATGGACAAAGACGAAGTGGGATACGTACCAAATGGAATAGTAGCCTCGGGAAAAAAATGAACAATGCCGTTTTCAGGACTACAGTTGAGCCTAGAAATAATCATATAAGGTTAAGTAAGTCAAAAGGGTATGACAAATATCCTATGACATCTTTTATACATGTTATCCTAAGATTGCTACCAATGAACATATTTCCACAGAAAAAGACACTCACAGACTTATCAAATAAACTAATGGCTAGCCAAAATGAAAGGTGGGAGGATGGGTAAATTAGGACTATGGGGTTAAAATACATATACTAATGTATGTTAAATGTATATAAACATATAACATATGAAATATATAAATTATATAATCACCAATACCTTTAAAATATACATTCTGTAATCACATACATGCTAACAGGTTCGAAGATGAACAGACATATGTATGAATCATTGAGCAGATTCTGTACAGCCAGAAAACCACAACACTCTAATCAAATTTACTCCGATAAGAAATAGAAATTAAATTTAAAAAACAAACATAAGTTAGGAGACATAAACTTCTGGGGGCTTGTCCCAGCACATTGCACTCTAATTTACAAGCTCGGAACACTACCTCCAGGAAGACTGTGTTGTCCTAGTAACAAGACTTGAGAACGTAATAATGCTGCCGCCTTGTGGCTGCTTCCCACAACAGTAACTTTAAACCCAGTGCCAATGGTTGCTTATATAGTCACAAGGACTGCAGGGCTGTAAAAGACACAGGCCCTCAAAAAATGTCCTGGGGTATGGAATTGGCAAGAAAATTCAACATATGAGAAATTTTCAAGAAGTCAATAAGAGGAGGGAAGTTGTAGTCACTCTTTAAAAAAAAAGGAAAAGAAAAAAAGGACATGCCTAAAGCTCAGCATAAGGAATTATTAGCCACATGCGTATCCAACCTCCAAAAAGGTTTCAGCTCACACCAGTCATGACCATCAGCAAAAAGTCTACAAACTATAAATGCTGAAGGGGTTTTAGAGAACTGTGTACCTTCTAGCTGCTGGTGGGATGTAAAGTGGTAACAGCAGTAACGCAAACTGAATCGAGCTGCTTGAAAAGGTAAACATTGAGCTACCATATGATGCGGCAGGGCACATTTTGGGCCTATAACCTAAGACAACTGGATTCGGAAAGACAGAGGCAGGCAAATGTGCACTGCAACAATATTGAAATAGCCAAGACATGGAAGCAAAAAAAAGGTCCATAAACAGATGAATGGACAAAGACGAAATGGTACACGTACCAAATGGAATAGTAGCCTCTGGAAAAAAATGAACAATGCCGTTTTCAGGACTAGAGTTGAGCCTAGAAATAATCATATAAGGTTAAGTAAGTCAAAAGGGTATGACAAATATCCTATGATATCATTAATACATGTTATCCTAAGATTGCTACCAATGAACATATTTCCACAGAAAAAGACACTCACAGACTTATCAAATAAACTAATGGTTAGCCAAAATGAAAGGTGGGAGGATGGGTAAATTAGGACAATGGGGTTAACATACATATACTAATGTATGTTAAATGTATATAAACATATAATATATAAACTATATAAATAATATAATCACCAATACCTTTAAAATATACATTCTGTAATCACATACATGCTAACAGGTTCCGAAGATGAACAGATATATGTATGAATCATTGAGCAGATTCTGTACAGTCAAACAATAAAAACACTCTAATCAAATTTACTCCGATAAGAAATAGAAATTAAATTTAAAAAGCAAACATAAGTTAGGAGACATAAACTTCTGGGGACTTCTCCCAGAACATTCCACTCTAATTTACAACCTTGGAAAACTACCTCCAGGAAGACTCTGTTGCCCTAGTAACAAGAGTTGAGAACGTAATAATGCTGCCGCCTTGTGGCTGTTTCCCACAACAGCAGCTTTAAACCCAGTGCCAATGGTTGCTTAATAGTCACAAGGACTGCAGGGCTCTAACTGACACCTGCCCTCAAAAAATGCCCTGGGCAAGGGAATAGGCAAGAAAATTCAACACATGAGAAACTTTTCAAGAAGTCAATAAGAGGAGGGAAGTTGTACTCACTCTTTAAAAAAAAAAGGAAAAGAAAAAATAGGACATGCCTAAAGCTCAGTATAAGGAATTATTACTAACATGCAATTTCAAATTCAAAAAGGTTTCAGCTCACACCACTCATGACCATCAGGAAAAAGTCTACAAACTATAAATGGTGAAGGGGTTGTAGAGAACTGTGTACCTTCTAGCTGCTGGGGGGATGTAAAGTGGTAACAGCAGTAACGCAACCTGAATCGAGCTGCTTGAAAACGTAAAAATTGAGCAACCATATGATGCGGCAGGGCACCTTTTGGGCCTATAACCTAAGACCACCAGATTCGGAAAGACAGAGGCAGGGAAATGTGCACTGCAGCAATACTGAAATAGCCAAGACATGGAAGCAAAAAAAAGGTCCATAAACAGATGAATGGACAAAGACGAAGTGGTATACGTACCAAATGGAATAGTAGCCTCGGAAAAAAAATGAACACTGCCGTTTCCAGGACTACAGTTGAGACTAGAAATAATTATATAAGGTTAAGTAAGTCAAAAGGGTATGACAAATATCCTACGATATCATTTATAAAAGTTATCCTAAGATTGCTACCCATGAACATATTTCCACAGAAAAAGGCACTCACAGACTAATCAAATAAACTAATGGTTAGCCAAAATGAAAGGTGGGAGAATAGGTAAATTAGGACTATGGGGTTAACATACATATACTAATGTATGTTAAATGTATATAAACATATCACATATAAACTATATGCATTATATCATCACCAATAGCTTTAAAATATACATTCTGTAATCACGTACATGGTAGCAGGATCCGAAGATGAACAGACATATGTATGAATCATTGAGCAGATTCTGTACAGCCAGACAATCAAAACACTCTAATCAAATTGACTCTGATAAGAAATAGAAATTAAATTTAAAAAGCAAACATAAGTTAGGAGACATAAACTTCTGGGGGCTTGTCCCAGCACATTCCACTCTAATTTACAACCTTGGAAAACTACCTCCAGGAAGACTCTGTTGCCCTAGTAACAAGAGTTGAGAACGTAATAATGCTGCCACCTTGTGGCTGTTTCCCACAACAGCAGCTTTAAACCCAGTGCCAAAGGTTGCTTAATAGTCACAAGGACTGCAGGGCTCTAAATGACACCGGCCCTCAAAGAATGCCCTGGAGTAGGGAATAGGCAAAAAAATTGAACACATGAGTGACTTTTCAAGAAGTCAATAAGAGGAGGGAAGTTGTACTCACTCTTTAAAAAAAAAGGAAAAGAAAAAAAAGGACATGCCTAAAGCTCAGTATAAGGAATTATTAGCCACATGCAAATTCAAATTCAAAAAGGTTTCAGGTGACACCAGTCATGACCATCAGCAAAAAGTCTACAAACTATAAATGCTGAAGGGGTTTTAGAGAATTGTGTACATTCTAGCTGCTGGTGGGATGTAAAGTGGTAACAGCACTAACGCATACTGAATGGAGCTGCTTGAAAAGGTAAAAATTGAGTTACCATATGATGCGGCAGGGCACCTTTTGGGCCTATAACCTAAGACCAGCAAAATCGGAAATACAGAGGCAGGCAAATGTGCACTGCAACAATACTGAAATACCCAAGACATGGAAGCAAAAAATGGTCCATAAACAGGTGAATGGACAAAGAAGAAGTGGTATATGGACAGAATGGAAGAGTAGCCTCGGGAAAAAAATGAACAATGCCGTTTTCAGAACTACAGTTGAGACTAGAAATAGTCATATAAGGTTAAGTAAGTCAAAAGGGTGTGACAAATATCCTATGAAATCATTTATACATGTTTTCCTAAGATTACTACCAATGAACATATTTCCACAGAAAAACACACTCACAGACTTATCAAAAATACTAACGGTTAGCCAAAATGAAAGGTGGGAGGATGGGTAAATTAGGACTATGGGGTTAACATACATATACTAATGTAAGTTAAATGTATATAAACATATAACATATAAATGATATGAATTATATAATCACCAATCCCTTCAAAATATACATTCTGTAATCACATACATGGTAACAGGATCCGCAGATGAACAGACATATGTATGAATCATTGAGCAGATTCTGTACAGCCAGACAATCAAAACACTCTAATCAAATTTACTCCGATAAAAAGTAGAAGTTAAATTTAAAAAACAAACATAAGTAAGGAGACATAAACTTCTGGGGGCTTGTCCCAGCACATTCCACTCTAATTTACAACCTCGGAACACTACCTCCAGGAAGACTCTGCTTCCCTATTAACAAGAGTTGAGAACCTAATAATGCTGCTGCCTTGTGGCTATTTCCCACAACAGCAGCTTTAAACCCAGTGCAAATGGTTGCTTATATTGTCACAAGGACTGCAGGGCTGTAAATGATACAGGCCCTCAAAAAATGCCTTGGGGTAGGGAATAGGCAAGAAAATTCAACACATGAGAAATTTTTCAAGAAGTCAATAAGAGGAGGGAGGTTGTACTCACTCTCTAAAAAAGAAAGGAAAAGAAAAAAAACGGCATGCCTAAAGCTCAGTAAAGGAAATTATTAGGCACATGCAAATTCAAATTCAATAAGGTTTCAGCTCACACCAGTCATGACCATCAGCAAAAAATCTACAAACTATAAATGCTGAACAGGTTTTAGAGAACTGTGTACCTTCTAGGTTCCGGTGGGATGTAAACTGGTAAGAGCACTAACGAAAACTGAATGCAGCTACTTGAAAAGGTAAAAATTGAGTTACCGTATGATGCGGCAGGGCACCTTTTGGGCCTATAATATAAGACCACCAAAATCGGAAAGACAGATGCAGGCAAATATGCACTGCAACAATATTGAAATAGCCAAGACATAGAAGCAAAAAAAAGCTCCATAAACAAATGAATGGACAAAGACGAAGTGGTATACGTACCAAATGGAATAGTAGCCTCGGGAAAAAAATGAACAATGCCGTTTTCATGACTACAGTTGAGCCTAGAAATAATCATATAAGGGTAAGTTAGTCAAAAGGGTATGACAAATATCCTATGATATCATTTATACATGTTATCCTAAGATTGCTACCAATGAACATATTTCCACAAAAAAAGACACTCACAGACTTATCAAATAAACTAATGGTTAGCCAAAATGAAAGGTGGGAGGATGGGTAAATTAGGACTATGGGGTTAACATACATATACTAATGTATGTTAAATGTATATAAACATATAACATATGAACTATATAAAATATATAATCACCAAACCTTTAAAATATACATTCTGTAATCACATACATGATAACAGGTTCCGAAGATGAACAGATATATGTATGAATCATTGAGCAGATTCTGTACAGCCAATCAAAACACTCTAATCAAATTTACTCCGATAAGAAATAGAAATTAAATTTAAAAAGCAAACATAAGTTAGGAGACATAAACTTCTGGGGGCTTGTCCCAGCACATTCCACTCTAATTTACAACCTTGGAAAACTACCTCCAGGAAGACTCTGTTGCCCTAGTAAGAAGAGTTGATAATGTAATAATGCTGCCGCCTTGTGGCTGTTTCCCACAACAGCAGCTTTAAACCCAGTGCGAAAGGTTGCTTAATAGTCACAAGGACTGAAGGGCTCTAAATGACACCTGCCTTCAAAAAATGCCCTGGGGTAGGGAATAGGCAAAAAAATTCAACACATGAGAAACTTTTCAAGAAGTCAATAAGAGGAGGGAAGTTGTACTCACTCTTTAAAACAAAAGGAAAAGAAAAAAATGACATGCCTAAAGCTCAGTATAAGGAATTATTAGCCACATGCAAATTCAAATTCAAAAAGGTTTCAGGTAACACCAGTCATGACCATCATCAAAAAGTCTACAAACTATAAATGCTGAATGGGTTTTAGAGGAATGTGTACCTTCTAGCTGCTGGTGGGATGTAAAGAAGTAATACCATTAATGCAAACTGAATGGAGCTGCTTGAAAAGGTAAAAATTGAGTTACCATACGATGCGGCAGGGCACCTTTTGGGCCTATAACCTAAGACCACCAGAATCGGAAAGACAGAGGCAGGCAAATGTGCACTGCAACAATACTGAAATAGCCAAGACATGGAAGCAAAAAAAGGTCCATAAACAGATGAATGAACAAAGACGAAATGGTATACGTAACAAATGGAATAGTAGCCTCTGGAAAAAAATGAACAATGCTGTTTTCAGGACTAGAGTTGAGCCTAGAAATAATCATATAAGGTTAAGTAAGTCAAAAGGGTATGACAAATATCCTATGATATCATTTATACATGTTATCCTAAGATTGCTACCAATGAACATATTTCCACAGAAAAAGACACTCACAGACTTATCATATAAACTAATGGTAAGCCAATATGAAAGGTGGGAGGATGGGTAAATTAGGACTATGGGGTTAACATACATATACTAATGTATGTTAAATGTATATAAACATATAACATATAAATGATATGAATTATATATTCACCAATACCTTCAAAATATACATTCTGTAATCACATACATGGTAACAGGATCCGAAGATGAACAGACATATGTATGAATCATTGAGCAGATTCTGTACAGCCAGACAATCAAAACACTCTAATCAAATTTACTCTGATAAGAAATAGAAATTAAATTTAAAAAACAAACATAAGTTAGGAGACATAAACTTTTGGGGGCTTGTCCCAGCACATTGCACTCTAATTTACAAGCTCGGAACACTACCTCCAGGAAGACTGTGTTGTCCTAGTAACAAGACTTGAGAACGTAATACTGCTGCCGCCTTGTGGCTGCTTCCCACAACAGTAGCTTTAAACCCAGTGCCAATGGTTGCTTATATAGTCAAAAGGACTGCAGGGCTGTAAAAGACACAGGCCCTCAAAAAATGCCCTAGGGTAGGGAATTGGCAAGAAAATTCAACACATGAGAAATTTTCAAAAGTCAATAAGAGTACGGAAGTTGAACTCACTCTTTAAAAAAAAAGGAAAAGAAAAAAAGGACATGCCTAAAGCTCAGCATAAGGAATTATTAGCCACATGCGTATCCAACCTCCAAAAAGGTTTCAGCTCACACCAGTCATGACCATCAGCAAAAAGTCTACAAACTATAAATGCTGAAGGGGTTTTAGAGAAGTGTGTACCTTCTAGCTGCTGGTGGGATATAAAGTCGTAACAGCACTAATGCAAACTGAATCGAGCTGCTTGAAAACGTAAAAATTGAGCTACCATATGATGCGGCAGGGCACCTTTTGGGCCTATAACCTAAGACCACCAGAATCGGAAAGACAGAGGCAGGCAAATGTGCACTGCAACAATACTGAAATAGCAAAGACATGGAAGCAAAAAAAAGGTCCATAAACAGGTGAATGGACAAAGAAGAAGTGGTATATGGACAGAATGGAAGAGTAGCCTCGGGAAAAAAATGAACAATGCCGTTTTCAGGACTAGAGTTGAGACTAGAAATAATCATATAAGGTTAAGTAAGACAAAAGGGTATTACAAATATCCTATGATATTATTTATACAAGTTTTCCTAAGATTGCTACCAATGAACATATTTCCACAGAAAAAGACACTCACAGACTTATCAAATAAACTAATGGTTAGCCAAAATGAAAGGTGGGAGGATGGGTAAATTAGGACTATGGGGTTAACATACATATACTAATGTAAGTTAAATGTATATAAACATATAACATATAAATGATATGAATTATATATTCACCAATACCTTCAAAATATATATTCTGTGATCACATACATGGTAACAGGATCCGAAGATGAACAGACATATGTGTGAATCATTGAGCAGATTCTGTACAGCCAGACAATCAAAACACTCTAATCAAATTTACTCCGATAAGAAAGACAAATTAAATTTAAAAAACAAACATAAGTAAGGAGACATAAACTTCTGGGGGCTTGTCCCAGCACATTGCACTCTAATTTAAAAGCTCGGAACACTACCTCCAGGAAGACTCTGTTGTCCTAGTAACAAGACTTGAGAACGTAATAATGCTGCCGCCTTGTGGCTGTCTCCCAAAACAGCAGCTTTAAACCCATTGACAATGGTTGCTTATATAGTCACAAGGACTGCAGGGCTGTAAATGACACAGGCCCTCAAAAATTGCCCTGGGGTAGGGAATAGGCAAGAAAATCCAACACATGAGAAATTTTTCAAGAAGTCAATAAGAGGAGGGGAGTTGTACTCACTCTTTAAAAAAAAAAAGGAAAAGAAAAAAAAGGACATGCCTAAAGCTTAGTATAAGGAATTATTAGCCACATACAAATTCAAATTCAAAAAGGTTTCAGCTCACACCAGTCATTACCATCAGCAAAATGTCTACAAAGTATAAATGGTGAAGGGGTTTTAGAGATCTGTGTACCTTCTAGCTGCTGGTGGGATGTAAAGTGGAAACAGCACTAACGCAAACTGAATCGAGCTCCTTGAAAAGGTAAAAATTGAGCTACCAAATGATGCGGCAGGGCACCTTTTGGGCCTATAAACTAAGACCACCAAAATTGGAAAGACAGAGGCAGGCAAATATGCACTGCAACAATACTGAAATAGCCAAGATATGGAAGCAAAAAAAAGGTCCATAAACAGATGAATGGACAAAGAAGAAGTGGTATACGGACAGAATGGAATAGTAGCCTCGGGAGAAAAATGAACAATGCTGTTTTCAGGACTACAGTTGAGCCTAGAAAAAATCATATAAGGTTAAGTAAGTCAAAAGGGTATGACAAATATCCTATGATATCATTTATACAAGTTTTCTTAAGATTGCTACCAATGAACATATTTCCACAGAAAAAGACACTCACAGACTTATCAAATAAACTAATGGTTAGCCAAAATGAAAGGTGGGGGGATGGGTAAGTTAGGACTATGGGGTTAACATACATATACTAATGTAAGTTAAATGTATATAAACATATAACATATAAACGATATGAATTATATAATCACCAATACGTTCAAAATATATATTCTGTGATCACATACATGGTAACAGGATCCGAAGATGAACAGACATATGTATGAATCATTGAGCAGATTCTGTACAGCCAGACAATCAAAACACTCTACTCAAATTTACTCCGATAAGAAATAGAAATTAAATTTAAAAAAAAAACATAAGTTAGGAGACATAAACTGCTGGGGGCTTGTCCCAGCATATTGCACTCTAATTTACAAGCTCAGAACACTACCTCCAGGAAGACTCTGTTCTCCTAGTAACAAGACTTGAGAACGCAATAATGCTGCCGCCTTGCGGCTGCTTCCCACAACAGCACTTTAAACCCAGTGCCAATGATTGCTTATATAGTCACAAGGACTGCAGGGCTGTAAATGACACAAGCCCTCAAAATATGCCATGGGGTAGGGAATTGGCAAGAACATTCAACACATGAGAAATTTCCAAGAAGTCAATAAGAGGAGGGAAGTTGTACTCACTCTTTAAAAAAAAAAGGAAAAGAAAAAAAAGGACATGCCTAAAGCTTAGTATAAGGAATTATTAGCCACATACAAATTCAAATTCAAAAAGGTTTCAGCTCACACCAGTCATTACCATCAGCAAAATGTCTACAAACTATAAATGCTGAAGGGGTTTTAGAGATCTGTGTACCTTCTAGCTGCTGGTGGGATGTAAAGTGGAAACAGCAGTAACGCAAACTGAATCGAGCTGCTTGAAAAGGTATAAATTGAGCTACCAAATGATGCGGCAGGGCACCTTTTAGGCCTATAACCTAAGACCACCAAAATTGGAAAGACAGAGGCAGGCAAATATGCACTGCAACAATACTGAAATAGCCAAGATATGGAAGCAAAAAAAAGGTCCATAAACAGATGAATGGACAAAGAAGAAGTGGTATACGGACAGAATGGAATAGTAGCCTCGGGAGAAAAATGAACAATGCTGTTTTCAGGACTACAGTTGAGCCTAGAAAAAATCATATAAGGTTAAGTAAGTCAAAAGGGTATGACAAATATCCTATGATATCATTTATACAAGTTTTCTTAAGATTGCTACCAATGAACATATTTCCACAGAAAAAGACACTCACAGACTTATCAAATAAACTAATGGTTAGCCAAAATGAAAGGTGGGGGGATGGGTAAGTTAGGACTATGGGGTTAACATACATATACTAATGTAAGTTAAATGTATATAAACATATAACATATAAACGATATGAATTATATAATCACCAATACCTTCAAAATATATATTCTGTAATCACATACTTGATAACAGGTTCCGAAGATGAACAGATATATGTATGAATCATTGAGCAGATTCTGTACAGCCAATCAAAACACTCTAATCAAATTTACTCCGATAAGAAATAGAAATTAAATTTAAAAAGCAAACATAAGTTAGGAGACATAAACTTCTGGGGGCTTGTCCCAGCACATTCCACTCTAATTTACAACCTTGGAAAACTACCTCCAGGAAGACTCTGTTGCCCTAGTAACAAGAGATGAGAACGTAATAATGCTGCCACCTTGTGGCTGTTTCCCACAACAGCAGCTTTAAACCCAGTGCCAAAGGTTGCTTAATAGTCACAAGGACTGAAGGGCTCTAAATGACACCTGCCTTCAAAAAATGCCCTGGGGTAGGAAATAGGCAAAAAAATTCAACACATGAGAAACTTTTCAAGAAGTCAATAAGAGGAGGGAAGTTGTACTCACTCTTTAAAACAAAAGGAAAAGAAAAAAATGACATGCCTGAAGCTCAGTATAAGGAATTATTAGCCACATGCAAATTCAAATTCAAAAAGGTTTCAGGTAACACCACTCATGACCATCATCAAAAAGTCTACAAACTATAAATGCTGAAGGGGTTTTAGAGGAATGTGTACCTTCTAGCTGCTGGTGGGATGTAAAGAAGTAATACCACTAATGCAAACTGAATGGAGCTGCTTGAAAAGGTAAAAATTGAGTTACCATACGATGCGGCAGGGCACCTTTTGGGCCTATAACCTAAGACCACCAGAATCGGAACGACAGAGGCAGGCAAATGTGCACTGCAACAATACTGAAATAGCCAAGACATGGAAGCAAAAAAAGGTCCATAAACAGATGAATGGACAAAGACGAAATGGTATACGTACCAAATGGAATAGTAGCCTCTGGAAAAAAATGAACAATGCTGTTTTCAGGACTAGAGTTGAGCCTAGAAATAATCATATAAGGTTAAGTAAGTCAAAAGGGTATGACAAATATCCTATGATATCATTTATACATGTTATCCTAAGATTGCTACCAATGAACATATTTCCACAGAAAAAGACACTCACAGACTTATCATATAAACTAATGGTTAGCCAAAATGAAAGGTGGGAGGATGGGTAAATTAGGACTATGGGGTTAACATACATATACTAATGTATGTTAAATGTATATAAACATATAACTTATAAATGATATGAATTATATATTCACCAATACCTTCAAAATATACATTCTGTAATCACATACATGGTAACAGGATCCGAAGATGAACAGACATATGTATGAATCATTGAGCAGATTCTGTACAGCCAGAAAACCACAACACTCTAATCAAATTTACTCCGATAAGAAATAGAAATTAAATTTAAAACACAAACATAAGTTAGGAGACATAAACTTCTGGGGGCTTGTCCCAGGACATTGCACTCTAATTTACAGGCTCGGAACACTACCTCCAGGAAGACTGTGTTGTCCTAGTAACAAGACTTGAGAACGTAATAATGCTGCCGCCTTGTGGCTGCTTCCCACAACAGTAGCTTTAAACCCAGTACCAATGGTTGCTTATATAGTCACAAGGACTGCAGGGCTGTAAAAGACACAGGCCCTCAAAAAATGCCCTGGTGTAGGGAATAGGCAAGGAAATTCAACACATGAGAAATTTTCAAGAAGTCAATAAGAGTACGGAAGTTGTACTCACTCTAAAAAAAAAGGAAAAGAAAAAAAGGACATGCCTAAAGCTCAGCATAAGGAATTATTAGCCACATGCGTATCCAACCTCCAAAAAGGTTTCAGCTCACACCAGTCATGACCATCAGCAAAAAGTCTACAAACTATAAATGCTGAAGGGGTTTTAGAGAAGTGTGTACCTTCTAGCTGCTGGTGGGATATAAAGTCGTAACAGCACTAATGCAAACTGAATCGAGCTGCTTGAAAACGTAAAAATTGAGCTACCATATGATGCGGCAGGGCACCTTTTGGGCCTATAACCTAAGACCACCAGAATCGGAAAGACAGAGGCAGGCAAATGTGCACTGCAACAATATTGAAATAGCAAAGACATGGAAGCAAAAAAAAAGGTCCATAAACAGATGAATGGACAAAGACGAAGTGGGATACGTACCAAATGGAATAGTAGCCTCGGGAAAAAAATGAACAATGCCGTTTTCAGGACTACAGTTGAGCCTAGAAATAATCATAGAAGGTTAAGTAAGTCAAAAGGGTATGACAAATATCCTATGACATCATTTATACATGTTATCCTAACATTGCTACCAATGAACATATTTCCACAGAAAAAGACACTCACAGACTTATCAAATAAACTAATGGCTAGCCAAAATGAAAGGTGGGAGGATGGGTAAATTAGGACAATGGGGTTAAAATACATATACTAATGTATGTTAAATGTATATAAACATATAACATATGAAATATATAAATAATATAATCACCAATACCTTTAAAATATACATTCTGTAATCACATACATGCTAACAGGTTCGAAGATGAACAGACATATGTATGAATCATTGAGCAGATTCTGTACAGCCAGAAAACCACAACACTCTAATCAAATTTACTCCGATAAGAAATAGAAATTAAATTTAAAAAACAAACATAAGTTAGGAGACATAAACTTCTGGGGGCTTGTCCCAGCACATTGCACTCTAATTTACAAGCTCGGAACACTACCTCCAGCAAGACTGTGTTGTCCTAGTAACAAGACTTGAGAACGTAATAATGCTGCCGCCTTGTGGCTGCTTCCCACAACAGTAGCTTTAAACCCAGTGCCAATGGTTGCTTATATAGTCACAAGGACTGCAGGGCTGTAAAAGACACAGGCCCTCAAAAAATGCCCTGGGGTATGGAATTGGCAAGAAAATTCAACACATGAGTAACTTTTCAAGAAGTCAATAAGAGGAGGGAAGTTGTACTCACTCTTTAAAAAAAAAGGAAAAGAAAAAAAAGGAGATGCCTAAAGCTCAGTATAAGGAATTATTAGCCACATGCAAAGGCAACGTGAAAAAAGTTTCAACTCACACCAGTCAAATGACCATCAGCAAAAAGTCTACAAACTATAAATGCTGAAGGGGTTTTAGAGACCTCTCATCCTTCTAGCTGCTGGTGGGATGTAAAGTGGTAACAGCACTAACGAAAACTGAATGGAGCTGCTTTAAAAGGTAAAAATTGAGCTACCATATGATGCAGCAGGGCACGTTTTGGGCCTATAACCTAAGACCACCAGAATCGGAAAGACAGAGGCAGGCAAATGTGCACTGCAGCAATACTGAAATAGCCAACACATGGAAGCAAAAAAAAGTTCCATAAACAGAAGAATGGACAAAGAAGAAGTGGTATATGGACAGAATGGAATAGTAGTAGCCTTGGGAAAAAAATGAACAATGCCGTTTTCAGGACTACAAATGAGCCTAGAAATAATCATATAAGGTTAAGTAAGTCAAAAAGGTATGACAAATATCCTATGATATCATGCGTACATGTTATCCTAAGATTGCTACCAATGAACATATGTCTACAGAAAAAGACAATCACAGATTTACAAAAGAAACTAATGGTTAGCCAAAATGAAAGGTGGGAGGATGGATAAATTAGGACTATGGGGCTAACATACATATACTAATGTATATTAAATGTATATAAACATATAACATATAAACTATATGAATTATATAGTCGCCAATACATATAAAATATATAGTGACAAAACACCTACCAAATACCAAGGGAGGTCTACTCAACATTCTGTAATAACATACAAGGTAACAGGATCCGAAGATGAACAGACATCTGTATGAATCATTGAGCAGATTCTGTACAGCCAGAAAACCACAACACTCTAATCAAATTTACTCCGATAAGAAATAGAAATTAAATTTAAAAAACAAACATAAGTAAGGTGACATAAACTTCTGGGGGCTTGTCCCAGCACATTCCACTCTAATTTACAACCTTGGAACACTACCTCCAGGAAGACTCTTTTGCACTAGTAACAAGAGTTGAGAACGTAATAATGCTGCCGCCTTGTGGCTGTTTCCCATAACAGCAGCTTTAAACCAAGTGCTAATGGTTGCTTAATAGGCACAAGGACTGCAGGGCTATAAATGACACCTGTCCCCAAAAAATGCCCTGGCGTAGGGAATAGGCAAGAAAATTCAACACATGACAAATGTTTCAAGAAGTCAATATGAAGAGGGAAGTTTTAGTCACTCTTTAAATAAAAAAGGAAAAGGACAAAAAAGGACATGCCTAAAGCTCAGTATAAGGAATTATTAGCCACATGCAAATCCAACTTCCAAAAAGGTTTCAGCTTACACCAGTCAAATGACCATCAGCAAAAAGTCTACAAACTATAAATGCTGAAGGGGTTTTAGAGAACTCTGTACCTTGTAGCTGCTGGTGGAATGTAAAATGGTAACAGCACTAACGAAAACTGAACGGAGCTGCTTTAAAAGGTAAAAATTAAGCTACCATATGATGCTGCAGGGCACCTTTTGGGCCTATAACCTAAGACCACAAGAATCGGAAAGACAGAGGCAGGCAAATGGTACTGCAGCAATATTGAAATTGCCAAGACATGGAAGCAAAAAAAAGGTCCATAATCAGATGAATGGACAAAGAAGAAGTGGTATATGGACAGATCGGAGTATCAGTCACAAAAAAAATAAAACAATGGCATATGCAGCACCACAGATGAGCCTAGAGATAATCACACAATGTGAAGTAAGTCAGAATGCGAAAGACAAATGCCCTATGATGTCCCTTATGTTATCTGAAAATTCATAAAAATGAACATATTTCCTAGAGAAAGGCAATCTCAGATTGAGAAGACAAACTTATGGTTAAGCCATAGAAAAGGTGTGAGGAATGGATAAATTAGGATATTGGGGTTAACACACATATATTAATACATATAAAATATATAATCCCCAAAGACCTATGGAATACCAAAAGTGGTCTACTCAACACTCTGTAACAACCTACATGGGAAAGGACCCAAAGATCAACAGATATATATGTATATGTGTAAATGAACAAGATTCTGTACACCTAGAAAAAAAGACATTTTTCAATCAAATTTGCTCTGATAAAAACTACAACTTAAAGACACAAACAAGAATTACGGAGGCTAAAACTTACGGGGGTTTGTCCTGGCACATTCCACTCTAATCTGCAACCTAAAAGCACAACTTGCAGCAAGGTTCTGTTTGCCTAGCAAGCAGAGTTGGCAACATGGAAATGCTGCCACCCTAAGGCTGTTTCCTCAAACAGCAGCTTTAAATCTACTGCTAATGGTCACTAATATTCACAAGGACTGCAGGGCTGTAAATGACTCATACCCTCAAAAAATGTCCTGGGGTAGGGAATGGCCAAAAAAATCGAAACGTGGCAAATTTTTCAAGAAGGCAATTTGAAGTTGTAACTTTAGCTCCATCTTAAAAAAAAATGAAAAGAACATTGATAAACGCAAAACATCAGGAATTATGAGACGCATGCAAATCCAATCTACACAAAGCTATCACCTCACACCAGTCAGAATGACCATCAGCAAAATGTCAACAAACAGAGCATTAACCAAGATGGCGGAGTAGAAGGACGTGCTCTCACTCCCTCTTGCGAGAGCACCAGAATCACAACTGGCTGCTGGACAATCACTGACAGGAAGACCCTGGACTACACCAAGGAGGATACCGCACGTCCAAGGACAGAGGAGAAGCCACAGTGAGACGGTAGGAGGGCACAATCAGAGTAAAATCAAATCCCATAACTGCTGGGTGGGTGACTCACAGACTGGCGAACACTTATACCACAGAAGTCCACCCACTGGAGTGAAGGTTCTGAGCCCCACGTCAGGCTTCCCAACCTGGGGGTCCTGCAACGGGAGGAGGAATTCCTAGAGAATCAGACTTTGAAGCCTAGTGGGAATTGATTGCAGGACTCCTACAGGACTGGGGGAAACAGAGGCCCCACTCTTGGAGGGCACACACAAAGTAGTGTGCGCATCGGGACCCAGGGGAAGGAGCAGTGACCCTGGGGGAGACTGAACCAGACCTACCTGCTGGTGTTTGGGGGTCTCCTGCAGAGGCGGGGCGTGGCTCTGTTTCACCGTGGGGACAAGGACACTGGCAGCGGAGGTTCTGGGAAGTGCTCCTTGGCGTGAGCCCTCCCAGAGTCTGCCATTAACCCCACCAAAGAGCCCAGGTAGGCTCCAGTGTTGGGTTGCCTCAGGCAAAACAACCAACAGGGAGGGAACCCAGCCCCACCCATCAACAGTCAAGTGGATTAAAGTTTTACTGAGCTCTGACCGCCACAGCAACAGTCAGCTCTACCCACCACCAGAGCCTCCCATCAAGCCTCTTAGATAGCCTCAACCACCAGAGGGCAGACAGCAGAAACAAGAAAAACGACAATCCTGCAGCCTGTGGACCAAAAACCACAGTTACAGAAAGATAGACAAGATGAAAAGGCAGAGGGCTATGTACCAGATGAAGGAACAAGAAAAAACCCCAGAAAAACAACTAAATGAAGTGGAGATAGGCAACCTTCCAGAAAAAGAATTCAGAATAATGATAGTGAAGATGATCCAGGACCTCGGAATAAGAATGGAGGCAAAGATTGAGAAGATGCAAGAAATGATTAACAAAGACCTAGAAGAATTAAAGAACAAACAAACAGAGATGACCAATACAATAAGTGAAATGAAAACTACGCTAGAAGGAATCAATAGCAGAATAACTGAGGCAGAAGAACGGATAAGTGACCTGGAAGACAGAATGGTGGAATTCACTGCTGCGGAACAGAATAAAGAAAAAAGAATGAAAAGAAATGAAGACAGCCTGAGAGACCTCTGGGACAACATTAAATGCAACAACATTCGCATTATAGGGGTCCCAGAAGGAGAAGAGAGAGAGAAAGGACCAGAGAAAATATTTGAAGAGATTATAGTCGAAAACTTCCCTAACATGGGAAAGGAAATAGCCACCCAAGTCCAGGAAGCGCAGAGAGTCCCATACAGGATAAACCCAAGGAGAAACACGCCGAGACACATAGTAATCAAAGTGGCAAAAATTAAAGACAAAGAAAAATTATTGAAAGCAGCAAGGGAAAAACGACAAATAACATACAAGGGAACTCCCATAAGGTTAACAGCTGATTTCTCAGCAGAAACTCTACAAGCCAGAAGGGAGTGGCATGATATACTTAAAGTGATGAAAGGGAAGAACCTACAACCAAGATTACTCTACCCGGCAAGGATCTCATCTAGATTTGATGGAGAAATCAAAAGCTTTACAGACAAGCAAAAGCTACGAGAATTCAGCACCACCAAACCAGCTCTACAACAAATGCTAAAGGAACTTCTCTAAGTGGGAAACACAAGAGAAGAAAAGGACCTACAAAAACAAACCCAAAACAATTCAGAAAATGGTCATAGGAACATACATATCGATAATTACCTTAAACGTGAATGGATTAAATGCCCCAACCAAAAGACATAGACTGGCTGAATGGATACAAAAACAAGACCCATATATATGCTATCTACAAGAGACCCACTTTAGACCTAGGGACACATACAGACTGAAAGTGAGGCGATGGAAAAGGATATTCCATGCAAATGGAAATCAAAAGAAAGCTGGAGTAGCTATACTCATATCAGATAAAATAGACTTTAAAATAAAGAATGTTACAAGAGACAAGGAAGGACACTACATAACGATCAAGGGATCAATCCAAGAAGAAGATATAACAATTATAAATATATATGCACCCAACATAGGAGCACCTCAATACATAAGGCAACTGCTAACAGCTATGAAAGAGGAGATCGACAGTAACACAATCATAGTGGGGGACTTTAACACCTCACTTACACCAATGGACAGATCATCCAAAATGAAAATGAATAAGGAAACAGAAGCTTTAAATGACACAACAGACCAGTTAGATTTAACTGGTATATATAGGACATTCCATCCAAAACCAGCAGATTACACGTTCTTCTCAAGTGCGCACGGAACATTCTCCAGGATAGATCACATCTTGGGTCACAAATCAAGCCTCAGTAAATTTAAGAAAATTGAAATCATATCAAGCATCTTTTCGGACCACAACGCTATGAGATTAGAAATGAATTACAGGGAAAAAAACGTAAAACAGACAAACACGTGGAGGCTAAACAATACGTTACTAAATAACCAAGAGATCACTGAAGAAATCAGAGAGGAAATCAAAAAATACCTAGAGACAAATGACAATGAAAACACGACGACCCAAAACCTATGGGATGCAGCAAAAGCAGTTCTAAGAGGGAAGTTGATAGCTATACAAGCCTATCTCAGGAAACAAGAAAAATCTCAAGTAAACAATCTAACCTTACACCTAAAGAAACTAGAGAAAGAAGAACAAACAAAACCCAAAGTTAGCAGAAGGAAAGAAATCATAAAGATCAGAGCAGAAATAAATGAAATAGAAACAAAGAAAACAATAGCAAAGATCAATAAAACTAAAAGTTGGTTCTTTGAGAAGATAAACAAAATTGATAAGCCATTAGCCCAGACTCATCAAGAAAAAGAGGGAGAGGACTCAAATCAATAAAATCAGAAATGAAAAAGGAGAAGTTACAACAGACACCGCAGAAATACAAAGCATCCCAAGAGACTACTACGAGCAACTTTACGCCAATAAAATGGACAACCTGGAAGAAATGGACACATTTTTAGAAAGGTATAACCTTCCAAGACTGAACCAGGAAGAAACAGAAAATATGAACAGACCAATCACAAGTAATGAAATTGAAACTGTGATTAAGAATCTTCCAACAAACAAAAGTCCAGGACCAGATGGCTTCACAGGTGAATTCTATCAAACATTTAGAGAAGGGCTAAGACCTATCCTTCTCAAACTCTTCCAAAAATTGCAGAGGAAGGAACACTCCCAAACTCATTCTATGAGGCCACCATCACCCTGATACCAAAACCAGACAAAGACACTACAAAAAAAGAAAATTACAGACCAATATCACTGATGAATATAGATGCAAAAATCCTCAACAAAACACTAGCAAACAGAATCCAACAACACATTAAAAGGATCATACACCACGATCAAGTGGGATTTATCCCAGGGATGCAAGGATTCGTCAATATACGCAAATCAATCAATGTGATACACCATCTTAACAAATTGAAGAATAAAAACCATATGATCATCTCAATAGATGCAGAAAAAGCTTTTGACAAAATTCAACACCCATTTATGATAAAAACTCTCCAGAAAGTGGGCATAGAGGGAACCTACCTCAACATAATAAAGGCCATATATGACAAACCCACAGCAAACATCATTCTCAAAGGTGAAAAACTGAAAGCATTTCCTCTAAGATCAGGAACGAGACAAGGATGTCCACTCTCACCGCTATTATTCAACATAGTTCTGGAAGTCCTATGCACGGCAATCAGAGAAGAAAAAGAAATAAAAGGAATACAAATTGGAAAAGAGGAGGTAAAACTGTCACTGTTTGCGGATGACATGATACTATACATAGAGAATCCTAAAACTGCCACCAGAAAACTGCTAGAGCTAATGAATGAATATGCTAAAGTTGCAGGATACAAAATGAATGCACAGAAATCTCTTGCATTCCTATACACTAATGATGAAAAATCTGAAAGAGAAATTATGGAAACACTCCCATTTACCATTGCAACAAAAAGAATAAAATACCTAGGAGTAAACCTACCTAGGGAGACAAAAGACCTGTATGCAGAAAACTATAAGACACTGATGAAAGAAATTAAAGATGATACCAACAGATGGAGAGATATACCATGTTCTTGGATTGGAAGAATCAACATTGTGATAATGAGTATACTACCCAAAGCAATATACAGATTCAACGCAATCCCTATCAAATTACCAATGGCATTTTTTACGGAGCTAGAACAAATCATCTTAAAATTTGTATGGAGTCACAAAAGACCCCGAATAGCCAAAGCAGTCTTGAGGGAAAAAAATGGAGCTGGAGGAATCAGACTCCCTGACTTCAGACTATACTACAAAGCTACAGTAATCAAGACAATATGGTACTGGCACAAAAACAGAAACATAGATCAATGGAACAAGATAGCAAGCCCACAGATTAACCCACGCACCTATGGTCAACTAATCTATGACAAAGGAGGCAAAGATATACAATGGAGAAAAGACAGTCTCTTCAATAAGTGGTGCTGGGAAAACTGGACAGCTACATGCAAAAGAATGAAATTAGAATACTCCCTAACACCATACACAAAAATAAACTCAAAATGGATTAGAGACCTAAATATAAGACTGGACACTATAAAACCCTTAGAGGAAAACATAGGAAGAACACTCTTTGACATAAATCACAGCAAGATCTTTTTTGATCCACCTCCTAGAGTAATGGAAATAAAAACAAAAATAAACAAATGGGACCTAATGAAACCTCAAAGCTTTTGCACAGCAAAGGAAACCATAAACAAGACGAAAAGACAACCCTCGGAATGGGAGAAAATATTTGCAAACGAATCAACGGACAAAGGATTAATCTCCAAAATATATAAACAGCTCATTCAGCTCAATATTAAAGAAACAAACACCCCAATCCAAAAATGGGCAGAAGACCTAAGTAGACATTTCTCCAAAGAAGACATACAGACGGCCACGAAGCACATGAAAAGATGCTCAACATCGCTAATTATTAGAGAAATGCAAATCAAAACTACAATGAGGTATCACCTCACTCCTGTTAGAATGGGCATCATCAGAAAATCTACAAACAACAAATGCTGGAGAGGGTGTGGAGAAAAGGGAACCCTCTTGCACTGTTGGTGGGAATGTAAATTGATACAGCCACTATGGAGAACAATATGGAGGTTCCTTAAAAAACTAAAAATAGAATTACCATATGACCCAGCAATCCCACTACTGAGCATATACCCAGAGAAAACCGTAATTCAAAAAGACACATGCACCCGAATGTTCATTGCAGCACTATTTACAATAGCCAGGTCATGGAAGCAACCTAAATGCCCATCAACAGACGAATGGATAAAGAAGTTGTGGTACATATATACAATGGAATATTACTCAGCCATAAAAAGGAACGAAATTGAGTCATTTGTTGAGAAGTGGATGGATCTAGAGACTGTCATACAGAGTGAAGTAAGTCACAAAGAGAAAAACAAATATCGTATATTAATGCATGTATGTGGAACCCAGAAAAATGGTACAGATGAGCCGGTTTGCAGGGCAGAAGTTGAGACACAGATGTAGAGAAAGGACATATGGACACCAAGGGGGGAAAACTGCGGTGGGGTGGGGATGGTGGTGTGCTGAATTGGGCGATTGGGATTGACATGTATACACTGATGTGTATAAAATTGATGCCTAATAAGAACCTGCAGTATAAAAAAACAAACAAACAAAACAACTAATACTAAACTTTCATTGGGTTATTTGTATGGAAATAGGTTAATATAAATGTTTCAGACATTACATGAAATTTCTAAAAATCTTATATTTGTATTTGTATGGAAATATGTATGGAAATATGTTAATATAAATGTTTCAGACATTACATGAAATTTCTAAAAATCTTATATGTTCTGGTATAATGTTATAAGTAATAATCCTAGTTATTACTTTAAAATGTATATCTCAGAAATAACTAATTTTCTTGTCAACTGCATTATTATGAACTTTCATCAAATCTTTAACTGTGGTCATTTTTAAGTCTTTTCTCATTTACAGACAGTTCTGGGTGTACTCTGATGCTTTGGCAAATATGTTCCTATTAAAGGGTTTCATCTTCAAGAAATTCATGTAAAAGACTCTGACAAGTACAAGTTTCTGGTAACTGACTGCACTGCTGAACTGAATGAATAAGCATTTTCAGAACTCTAATGAAAAACTGATGAACTCAAAAAAGTGCTAACGAAAGATCAAGATGAAAACAAAAATTAATTACATGGGACTGAGTGAACTGATGAGGATGAGTATAATTTTTGTGACTTTCTGTCTGAATTTAAAAAAAAATCCCACAAGGACTCAGAGGCAAAGAATATACAAATCAATTTTCACTGCAAAGTAAAGGAGCTGTTACAGTGGAGGATTACTGGACTGAATGTCAATATTATGACATAGTATGAGTGTCTTTCAGGTTTGGTAACTGCAATCATTGTTGCTTTTGTTGTGGTCATCCATGTACAATGCTTAGTGTCAGTCTATTTATCTCTTGTAAAAATAAAATACACTGTGTGTGTGTGAAAAAAAATGTCAACAAACAATAGGTGCTGAAGCAGTTGTGGAGAAAAGCGTAACCTCTCGGTCTAAGTGGGATGTAAACTGGTAATGGCCAAATAATAGGAACAGGACGGCAGTGCGTTTAAAGGTAAAAATTGAGTCACCATATGATCTGGGCCTGTCACCTGTGAAAGCCAGAATCAAAAAGGCACGGGATGGAAAACCGTGTATTGCAGCAGTACTTACAATAGCCAAAACATGGAAGCAAACAAAATGTCCATCAACAGATAAATGGACAAAGAAGAAGTTGTACACATACCGAATGGAAGAGTAGCCTCGGGAAAAAAATGAACAATGCCGTTTTCAGGACTACACATGAGCCTAGAAATAATCATATTAGCTTAAGTAAGTCAAGAGGGAATGACAAATATCCTATGATATCATGTATACATGTTATCCTAAGATTGCTACCAATGAACATATTTCCACAGAAAAAGACACTCACAGACTTATAAAACAAACTAAGGGTTAGCCAAAATGAAAGGTGGGAGGATGGATAAATAAGGACTATGGGGTAACATAGATATAGTAATGTATGTTAAATGTATATAAACATATAACATATAAACTATATGAATTATTTAGTCACCAATACATATAAAATATATAATGACAAAACACCTACCAAATACCAAGGGAGGTCTACTCAACATTCTGTAATAACATACAAGGTAACAGAATCCGAAGATGAACAGACATACGTATGAATCATTGAGCAGATTCTGTACAGCCAGAAAACCACAACACTCTAATCAAATTTACTCCGAGAAGAAATAGAAATTAAATTTAAAAAGCAAACATAAGTAAGGCGACATAAAGTTCTGGGGGCTTGTCCCAGCACATTCCACTCTAATATACAACCTTGGAACTCTACCTCCAGGAAGATTCTTTTGCACTAGTAACAAGAGCTGAGAACGTAATAATGCTGCTGCCTTGTGGCTGTATCCCACAACAGCAGCTTTAAACCAAGTGCTAATGGTTGCTTAATAGTCACAAGGACTGAAGGGCTGTAAATGACACCTGTCCTCAAAAAATGCCCTGGGATAGGGAATAGGCAAGAAAATTCAACACATGACAAATTTTTCAAGAAGTCAATAGGAAGAGGGAAGTTGTAATCACTCTTTAAAAAAAAAGGAAAAGAAAAAAAAGGAGATGCCTAAAGCTCAGTATAAGGAATTATTAGCCACATGCAAAGGCAACGTGAAAAAGGTTTCAGCTCACACCAGTCAAATGACCATCAGCAAAAAGTCTACAAACTATAAATGCTGAAGGGGTTTTAGAGACCTCTCATCCTTCTAGCTGCTGGTGGGATGTAAAGTGGTAACAGCACTAACGAAAACTGAATGGAGCTGCTTTAAAAGGTAAAAATTGAGCTACCATATGATGCAGCAGGGCACGTTTTGGGCCTATAACCTAAGACCACCAGAATCGGAAAGACAGAGTCAGGCAAATGTGCAGTGCAGCAATACTGAAAGAGCCAAGACATGGAAGCAAAAAAAAGGTCCATAAACAGATGAATGGAAAAAGAAGAAGTGGTATATGGACAGAATGGAATATCCGTCACGGAAAAAAATAAAAGAATGGCATATGCAGCACCACAGATGAGCCTAGAGATAATCACACAACGTGAAGTAAGTCAGAATGCGAAAGACAAATGCCCTATGATGTCCCTTATGTTATCTGAAAATTCATAAAAATGAACATATCTCCATAGAGAAAGGCAATCTCAGATTGAGAAGACAAACTTATGGTTAAGCCAAAGAAAAGGTGTGAGGAATGGATAAATTAGGATATTGGGGTTAACACACATATACTAATACATATAAAATATATAATCCCCAAAGACCTATGGAATACCAAGAGTGGTCTACTCAACACTCTGTAACAACCTACATGGAAAAGGACCCAAAGATCAATAGATATAGGTATATGTGTAAATGAACAAGATTCTGTACACCTAGAAAAAAAGACATTTTTCAATCAAATTTGCTCTGATAAAAACTACAACTTAAAGAGACAGACAAGAATTACGGAGGTTAAACTTATGGGGGTTTGTCCTGGCACATTCCACTCTAATCTGCAACCTAAAACCACAACTTGCAGCGAGGTTCTGCTTCCCTAGCAAGCAGAGTTGGCAACGTAGAAATGCTGCCACCCTAAAGCCGTTTCCTCAAACAGCAGCTTTAAATCTACTGCTAATGGTCACTAATATTCACAAGGACTGCAGGGCTGTAAATGACTCATGCCCTCAAAAAATGTCCTGGGGAAGGGAATGGCCAAAAAATTCCAAACGCAGCAAATCTTTCAAGAAGGCAGTTAGAAGTTGTAAGTTTCGCTCAATCTTAAAAAAAAGTGAAAAGGACATTGATAAACGCAAAACATCAGGAAATGTGAGACGCATGCAAATCCAATCTACACAAAGGCATCACCTCACACCAGTCAGAATGACCATCAGCCAAAAGTCTACAAACAATAGATGTTGAAGAAGTTGTGGAGAATAGCGAAACCTCTCGGTCTAAGTGGGATGTAAACTGGTAACGGCCAATAATAGGAACAGAATGGCAGCGCGTTTAAAGGTAAAAATTGAGTCACCATATGATCCGGAAGTCCCACTATTGGGCTTTTCACCTGTGAAAGTCAGAATCAAAAAGACACGGGATGGGGATTCCCTGGTGGCGCAGTGGTTGAGAGTATGCCTGCCAATGCAGGGGCCACGGGTTCGATCCCTGGTGTGGGAGGATCCCGCATGCCGTGGAGCATTTGGAGCCGTGAGCCACAGCTGCTGAGCCTGCGGGTCTGGAGCCTGTGCTCCGCAGCGGGATAGGCCGCTATGGTGGGAGGCCCGCGCACCGTGATGAGGAGTGGCCCCCACTTGCCGCAACTGGAGAAAGCCCTCGCACAGAAACAAGGAACCAGCACAGCCAAAAATAAATAAATTAATTAATTAATTAATTTAAAAAAAAATCTTAAAAAAAAAAAACGACACAGGATGGAAAATCGTGTACTGCAGCAGTATTTACAATAGTCAAGACATGGAAGCAAACAAAATGTCCATCAACAGATAAATGGACAAAGAAGAAGAGGTATACATACCGAATGGAATAGTAGCCTCGGGAAAAAAATGAACAATGCCGTTTTCAGGACTACAGATGAGCCTAGAAATAATCATATTAGGTTAAGTAAGTCAAAAGGGAATGACAAATATCCTATGATATCATGTGTACATGTTATCCTAAGATTGCTACCAATGAACATATTTCCACAGAAACAGACACTCACAGACTTATACAACAAACTAATGGTTAGCCAAATGAAAGGTGGGATGATGGATAACTTAAGACTATGGGGCTAACATAGATATATTAATGTATGTTAAATGTATATAAACTTGTAACATATAAACTATATGAATTATATAGTCACCAATATATATAAAATATATAATGACAAAACACCTACCAAATACCAAGGGAGGTCTACTCAACATTCTGTAATAACATACCTGGTAACAGGATCCGAACATGAACAGACATATGTATGAATCATTGAGCCGATTCTGTACAGCCAGACAATCACAACACTCTAATCAAATTTACTCCAATAAGAAATAGAAATTCAATTTAAAAAGCAAACATAACTAAGGAGAAATAAACTTCTGGGGGCTTGTCCCAGCACATTCCACTCTAATCTACAACCTTGGAACACTACCTCCAGGAAGACTCTTTTGCACTAGTAACAAGAGTTGAGAACATAATGATGCTGCCGCCCTGTGGCTGTTTCCCACAACAGCAGCTTTAAACCAAGTGCTAATGTTTGCTTAATAGTCAGAAGGACTGCAGGGCTGTAAATGACACCTGCCCTCAAAAAATGCTCTGCGGTAGGGAATACGCAAGAAAATTCAACACATGACAAATTTTTCAAGAACTCAATAAGAAGAGGGAAGTTGTAGTCACTCTTTAAAAAAAAAGGAAAAGAAAAAAAAGGACATGCCTAAAGCTTAGTGTAAGGAATTATTAGCCATATGCAAATCCAATGTCCAAAAAGGTTTCAGCTCACACCAGTCAAATGACCATCAGCAAAAAGTCTACAAACTATAAATGCTGAAGGGGTTTTAGAGAACTCTGTACCTTCTAGCTTCTGGTGGGATGTAAAGTGGTAACAGCACTAACAAAAACTGAACGGAGCTGCTTTAAAAGGTAAAAACTGAGCTACCATATGATGCGGCAGGGCACCTTTTGGGCCTATAACCTAAGACCACCAGAATCGGAAAGACGGAGACTGGCAAATGTGCAGTGCAGCAATACTGAAATAGCCAAGACATGGAAGCAAAAAAAAGGTCCATAAACAGATGAATGGACAAAGAAAATGTGGTATATGGACAGAACGGAATAGTAGCTTCGTGAAAACAATGAACAATGCTGTTTTCAGGACTACAGATGAGCCTAGAAATAATCATATTAGGTTAAGTAAGTCAAGAGGGAATGACAAATATCCTATGATATCACGTATACATGTTATCTTAAGATTGTTACCAATGAACACATTTCCACAGAAAAAGACACTCACAGACTTATAAAACAAACTAATGGTTAGCCAAAATGAAAGGTGGGAGGATGGATAAATTAGGACTATGGGGCTAACATACATATACTAATGTATGTTAAATGTATATAAACTATATGAATTATATAGTCACCAATACATATAAAATATATAATGACAAAACACCTACCAAATACCAAGGGAGGTCTACTCAACATTCACTAACAACATACATGGTAACAGGATCTGAAGATGAACAGACATATGTGTGAATCATTGAGCAGATTCTGTACAGCCAGAAAACCACAACACTCTAATCAAATTTAGTACTATAAGAAATAGAAATTAAATTTAAAAAACAAACAGAAGTAAAGAGACATAAACTTCTGGGGACTTGTCTCAGCACATTCCTCTCTAATTGACAGCCTTGGAACACTACCTCCAGGAAGACTCTTTTGCACTAGTAACAAGAGTTGAGAACATAATAATGCTGCCGCCTTGTGGCTGTTCCCCACAACAGCAGCTTTAAACCAAGTGCTAATGGTTGCTTAATAGTCACAAGGACTGCAGGGCTGTAAATGACACCTGTCCTCAAAAAATGCCCTGGTGTCGGGAATAGGTAAGAAAATTCAACACATGACAAATGTTTCAAGAAGTCAATATGAAGAGGGAAGTTGTAGTCACTCTTTAAATAAAAAATGAAAAGAAAAAAAAGGACATGCCTAAAACTCAGTATAAGGAATTATTAGCCACATACAAATCCAACTTCCAAAAAGTTTCAGCTCACACCAGTCAAATGACCATCAGCACAAAGTCTACAAACGATAAATGCTAAAGGGCTTTTAGAGAACTCTGTACCTTCTAGCTGCTGGTGGAATGTAAAGTGGTAACAGCACTAACGAAAACTGAATGGACCTGCTTGAAAAGGTAAAAATTGAGCTACCAGATGATGCGGCAGGGCACCTTTTGGGCCTATAACCTAAGACCACAAGAATCGGAAAGACAGAGGCAGGCAAATGTCTAAGTCTGTATCTGTTACCATGTTACCATGTCTTTAACGAGGAAATGTCAGAACTGACTTATCAAAAAAAAAGTGTTTGTTTGTTTGTTTTAATTACAGTCACGGTGAGTAAGACGTAGCTCAGAATAGCTAATGTGACTTAGTGATTCTCTCATCAGGAAATACAGTTTCTACTTCCCTGTTTATTCTCCACATCCTGTAGTAAGCAGAGTTTCAATGAAAGATAAATCTACAGGGCGAAAAGAAAAGAAAACTTACATGTGTTGATAAGATCATTTTGACAGGTTGCACCACGTATGTCAGTGTTTCTGGGGATGGACACAAGCCAGAGCTCCTTACTCTGACATTTTCACTGATGTCATTCCCCTTGATCCTCAATTTGAAAGTGGATAAAAATATTTTCTATGTTTTCTTCTTTAAGGAATTAAATAAAGAATGCTTTCTAGACATGACTCTCTAATGATTTTCAGTCAGTGGTCATCAACGGAGGTAAAGCACAGAATCTCATCACCACAGAAGGGTGACATTCAGTCAGGTAAGAAAATTCTCCCCGAAATCAGAGCTTCATCTTTAACATGAAGTCAAAGGCTTTCACAGGTTCTTCATCACTCTGCACTCAGCCCTACCATATGGGATTGGCTCTGAGAATCTCACATCAGATGACTGACAAACATGGCATAGTACACTGATCTGGTACCAGATCCTACCTCTCTTAATGATCTCCTGCAGGGACATTGGAATATTCTAGGATATTTCCTGGAGCCCTCTACTCTATACAGGTACACTTCCAAGTAGAAACAGAAGCTTTGATTTTCACTGGGACCCCTGCTCTGTCCAACCAACCTCTCTAGAAATATGATGTTCTAATCTCTCCTGATTAGAACATTTCAAGGTCTCTCCCTGTGCTAATTTAGTAAAGAGAAAAGAGAAACAAGAAAGAGCAAACTATGCAGGGAGCAATATATAAGATTCCTTTACTTAATGTATTTACCTGATATACCCAAATATTGAGAAATATAGATTCATTTCATAATGGTCAAGAAAAGAGGAGGAGGAACCTCCATGCCAACAGTATATATAAAATGGAATCAATATTGCATAAGCTCCAGCTTAAGCTTAGCTACGAGGTACTAACTCTTCTCATAAAGAAGCAATAGTTCTCCATCATTTGAAGCACACTGAGGACTCAGACAGCTGGACACTGAGGGTGCAGTCTCCTCACTCGAATTCTGTACCTGCATCACAGAGCCATGAAATATTCCCAAAGAATTATTAAGGATGAGGTGGGGAGCCGAAATAAAAAAGATGAATCCATAGTCTGCCCTACCATCTGTTCTGCTGGATATTACCACCATCTTGGCCCAATATGACATTCCCACTTCTCTCTGGGCCTCCCTACTTTCTACCTCCATCCTCTCATTATATCTTACCTACACTTGGAAACGACTCTAGTTTTTCCACTTATCTTTATCAACAAGTAATCCAAATAGCAACTGTGTATATAAATCCTTAGAAACCTCAGGACTGACTCACTAATACATGACCTTCGAAGTCCACAGTTTTCCTAATTCCCTTTATTATTTTTTTCTAATTTCCATGTACTTACACTCTCAGGACCTCCACTGTTCTCAAGTTCGTCTTCCCTGCAAAATCTGTCAACCTAGACATAGACTTAAGTACCACCATCTAAATATCTCCTAGGGAATCCAGTTTTTAAAAAAGCCTCAGCAAGCCTTATGGACTTTATTAAAGACTCTTTAAGATAACCCATGGGAGATAGCAGTACACCCATAGATATCTATTTAATACACCCTCAGAGTAATTTTTTTTTATAAAGTCTCTTCTGGCCAATGAAGACTCTCAGTTCTTCTTCTTCAACATATGCAGGGTCTCACCCTTCTGATTACTCTCTGCTCTACCCCAGGTCCACTCCCTTTCCTGATATTACATTCTTTCCCAATTGTGTATGTTGGTAAAATCAAATAACATAAAATATAACATGTTAATTATTATAAAGTGCACCATTCAGTGATATTAAATACATTCATATTATTGGGCGATCAACATCACCATTTATCTTTCTAATTCTTTTCTACGTTTTAAAACTGTAACTCTGTATCCTTTCAACATAACTTTCCTTTTTGTTCCATAACCACCTGAAAAGCATCATTACCCTCCCAATTTCTATGGTTTTGACTACACTAAGTACCCCATATAATTGAAATAAGTAGTTGTATTGTTATGACTCACTTAAAGTCACAAAAAATGGCATTTTTGGTAGCTCAATTTCCTCAAGATTCATCCATGTTGTAGCATATTCCTAGATCTTTTCCTTCTTAAGGCTGAATAATATTGTGTTATATGGGTATACCACACTTTGCTTATCCAGGAACTAGTGGATGAACACTTAGGTTGCTTTCATATTTTAGCTACTGTGATTATTACTCCTCTAAACACTGGAGTACAAATATTTCTTTAAGACCCTGATTTCAATTCCTTTGGGTATACCTCATAGTAAAATTCTTGGATCATGTAGTAATTCTATTTTTCAATATCTGAAAAATTGCCATACTCTTTTGCAAAGCAGCTGTATCATTCTACATGCCCACTGTCATAGCACAATGGTTCCAACTCCCTCACATCCTCACCAGTACTTGTTTTCTGCTTGTGTATTTGTGTGTGTATGCATGCACACAAATATATAAACATGCATTTAGTGATATGGAGCATCTATTCAAGTGCTTAGTCATTTGTACATCTTTCTGAAGAACCATCTATTCAAGTCTTTTATCCATTTTTGAAACAGGGTGTTTGCTTTTTATTGAGGTATAGGAATTCTCTGTGTATTCTGAATAGAAATCTCTTGTCAGATACATGGCTTTCAAATATTTTCTCCCATCTTGTGGGTTGCCATTTTATTCCGTTTACATTTCTTTGATACACATTTTTTTTAAATTATGTACTGCACATTTTTAATTGTTTTGTTAGCTGTACCTTTGTTGTTCTGTTGTTTCATATTGAGGAAAACACTGCCAAATCCAATGTCATAAAGCCCTTGTCCTGTATCTTCTAATAAGACTTTTTATTTTATTAGGTCTTATAGTTAGTTTCTTGATACGTTTTCATTAATTTTTGCATATGATGTTAGGTATGGGTCCATCTTCCTACTTTTGCATGTTGACAACATGACTTCTCAGCACCATTTGTTGAAAATACTATCCTTTCTACTTTGAAAAGCCTTGGCAACGTGTCAAAAATCATATGGCCATATATCAGGGTTTATTTCTGGGTGTTCTATTCTATTCTATTGGTCTTGAATAAGGGAGAAAATAGTATAACCTATCCAGGTTGATGAAGAACATAAAGAAAGACCAGGACTGAGAATTAGGAGGGCAATATAAAACAGCAGGGAGTAAAAGACAGTGTGAGAGAAGGTCTTGTATTTGCGAGTTCATGGAAATAGGATCATGCTAAAACCACTAAACGCCTGACTTTGAACAATACGGTAAATGTGCTAGCAAGAAACATAACACTTACCCATCTCTGGGAAATATAGTATGGGCATAAAGATAAACTACACACAAATATATTAAACAGGGAAGGGTTTTCATGGTGTGAAAATATTGTGGGATTTGAAATACAATTCACTTCTGTTCTACCATTGTCTCTAAAATTTATGAAAGTGTATATACAAGCAATACCAATTCTAGTAATGTGCTTGACAGGTTTATATATGAACTCCAGCAGACCAGTAAATGTACATTCATACTAGGACTCTTCCCTAAACCAAAAAACAAAACTCAAAAACTGGAAAGACTAGAGTTCACTTTGTCAACACACATACAGATGCAATGATGGTTAACGGTCCAAAAACAGAAAGTGAGCATGGGTGCAAGAGGTTAATCCCCAGGCTGGGGTGGGGTGCAGAGTTTGAGGGTAACACAGGTCGAAAAGGCTTTTGTCCTATCCTTGATTTTTGAGGTATGGAAATTCACCGGCCACTACCTTCATTTCAAACTGAATGAATGCACTATTCAATTTCTTTAAACAGGCGAAGTAAACATGAGTGATAATAAATTTCAAACTGTCGCTAATCAAATAAGATACTAAGAAAAATTAAATAATGTGATTTAAGAAAGAAGTGGACAGATTGTCCAATATGGTAGCATTCAAAGACCCAGAGCTTGATGCCTCTCATGGGGACACCAAAGTCACAACAGTTTACAGAACAGCAATTGATGAAAAAGACCGGGACCTACCGTAAAAGATGTTTTACAGCTAAAGACATAAGGACGGCACCTCGACAAGACAGGAAGGAAGGGCAAAATCTCAATAGAGTCAAGACCCATACCACCAGGTGGGTGGCCCACAAATGGGAGAATAATTACAATTGCAGAGGTGCTCCCAGGTAGCAAGGGATATGAAGCCAACATCAGGCTCTCAAGCCCAGGGATCCTGTTCTGGAAAGAAGAGTTCCTAGAAAGTTGGGCTTTGAAGACCAGTAGTGCTTATTTTCCAGAGAGCCAGAGGGTTGTGGGAAATAGAGATTCCACTCTTAAAAGATGCTCACAAAATCCCACATGATCCGAGAATCAGAACAGAAGCAGTCAGTCATTTGAAAGGATCCCGGGTCACACCTACCTCCTGATCTTGGAGAGTCTCCCAGAGAGGCAAGAGGCAACTACAGCACAGCCTCAGGGACAGAGACACTGGCAGCAGCCATTCGGGGGAGCTCCTTCTACCTCGTGGACACTGGTACCAGCAAGCATAATTTGAGAATCTTCTCTCTATCTTTTTAGCCTCAGGACCTACCCCTACCCATTTCCACCAAACTAGAGACACAAGTACTAGGATGCTGCAGGCCAAGCAACTAACTGAGCAGGGGCATAGCGCCACCCACCGGCAAACAGGCTGCCTTCAGACCCTCTCAATGCACAGCTGCCCCTGGACATGGGCCCAGCCACCAAAAGCCCCAGGACCAGCCTCCTCAGTGGACAGGCACCAGCCCCAGAGTCCCTGGCCCCTCTGACAAGTGAGTCTACTCTGGCCTTGGAGTCAGCCTCACCATTGGCAGGTGATAACTGCACAGGGACTGGATGGAGCTTGGACCTACCCAACAGCAAACCTGCTCTAGCATTGGGATCAGCCTCATACACCAACAGGCACACACCAGCTCCAGGAATACCACAGCCCAGCAGCCTGTGTGACCAGAACACTCACTTGCAGGCCAGAAGCAGCCATGGACTCAGCTGGGTCCTGACCCTGCCCATCAGAATGCCAACACAAGATTAGGGACACCCCAGACCCTGCAGATAGCTGTGTCAGGAACAGTGATCCAACACCAACTCTGCAACTCCTGGGCCCTGCAGCCAGAACTCAGGACCTGTCTCTTCCTCCCAGTAGCCAGCATAGCCCCAGGACCAGTGACTGGGCACTAACCCTGATATCACATGGACTGCAGTTCTACCCATAAGTGAACCAGCACTAGATTTGGTGTCCCCCAGAGTTGTGCAGCCAGCTGCCTTATGATTTAGTCTCACCAAGCAGCACAGACAGCCTCCATACAAGGCAGAGCCTGGCAAACAAGCAGCCTGGGGGCAGCCAAGCCTACCAGACCACCCACAGTAGTCAGCCCACCACAACAGAAGAGCCCAAGCAGCCCACATAGGGGGTACACCTAGAACATATAGTTCTAGTGACCAGGGGACACTGGGTTGCTGGGACACATAGGACCTCTCCTACAAAAGGCCACTTCTCCAAGGTCAGGAAATGTAACGAACCTACTACATACATAGCAATAAAAACAGCAAGTTAAGAAAAATGAGGTGACACAGAAACACGATCCAAATGAAGGAACAAGATAAGAACTCAGAAGAAGATCTAAGTGAAGTGGAGATAGCCAATCTGCTCAAGAAAGAGTTCAAGGTAATGACGGTAAAGATGATCAGAGAACTCAGGAGAAGAATGGACGACCAGAGCAAGAAGTTAGAAGTTTTTTTAAAAAGAGTTAGACCATTAAAGAACAACAAAACAGAGATGACGAATGCAATAACTGAAATGAAAAATACACTAAAAGGAAACTACTGTAGACTAAATGATACAGAGGAATGAATCAGAAAACTGAAGGACAGAGTACTGGCAATCACTGAAGATGAACAGTAAAACAATAGATTAAAATGAAAAGAGGAAAGTTGAACAGACTTGTGAAACAACATCAAGTGTACTAATATTTGCATTATACAGGTCCCAGAAGCAAAAGGGAAGAGAAAGCAGTGTAGAATCTACCTGAAGACATACGAGCTGAAACCTTCCATAACCTGGGAAAGAAAACAGACATCCAAGGCCAGTAAACACAGTAAGGCCAAAACAGGATCAACCCAAAGAGGACCACACCAAGACTCACTGTAATTAAAATGGCAAAAAAAATAAAGATAAAAAGACACTATTAAAAGGAGCAAAGGAAAAGCAACAAGTTACAAACATGGGAACTTGCATAAAGTTATCAGCTGACATTTCAGGATAACCTCTGCATGCCAGAAGGGAGTGGCACGGTATATTTAAAGTCATGGAAGGGAAAAGCCCATAACCAAAAATACTCTACCCAGCAAGGCTCTCCTTCAGACTTGATGGAGAGATCTAAAGTTTTACAGAGAAGCAAAACTAAAAGAGCTCAGCATCGCCAAACCAGCTTTATGAGAAATCTTAAGGGGGCTTTTCTAAGTGAAAAAGAAAAGGCCACGACTGAAACATAAAAATTAGGAAAGGAAATTTACTAAAGGAAAAACCTCATTGCTTAAGGCAAATATTCAACAGAGGTAGTAAATCAACCATGTACACAGCTAATAGGAAGGATGAAAGAAAACAGAAATAAAACCATCTATATTCACAATAAGAAGTTAAGGGACACACAAAACAAGTAGATGTAAAATATAAGGTCAAATTCAGTAACTGTGGGGGAGGAGGGTAACAATGCATGGTTGGTAGTGTCCATGTGAAATTAAGAGCTCAGCAACTTAAATAATCACACACATACACACTCACACAAAACTGAAAGAAATCCAAACATAATATTAAAGATAGTCCTCACGTCACAGATGAAGGGAATAAACGGGGAAGAAAGGAACACTGAAGAAATTAAAGAGGGATTCTAAAAATACCCAAGACAAATGAAAATGAACACACAATGATCCAAAATCTATGGGACACAGCCAACGCAGTTCACGGGGGAAGTTACAGTGATACAAGCTTATTCTTAGGAAACAAGAAAAATATCAAATAAACAACCTAACACTACACCTGAAGGAATTAGAAAAAGAAGAAAAAACAAAACCCAAAGTTGTCAGAAAGAAAAATTAAGAAAACTATACCATATGCAATCACATCGAAAAGAATAAGAGGGCTTCCCTGGTGGCGCAGTGGTTGAGAATCTGCCTGCCAATGCAGGGGACACGGGTTCGAGCCCTGGTCTGGGAAGATCCCACATGCCATGGAGCAACTGGGCCCGTGAGCCACAATTACTGAGCCTGCGCGTCTGGAGCCTGTGCTCCGCAACAAGGGAGGCAGCGATGGTGAGAGGCCCGCGCACCACAATGAAGAGTGGTCCCCATTTGCCGCAACTAGAGAAAGCCCTCGCACAGAAACGAAGACTCAACACAGTCATAAATAAATAAATAAATAAATAAATAAATAAAAGAACGTGAATTTCTTTAAAAAAAGAATAAGATACCTAGGAATAAACACACCTAAGCAGGTAAAAGACATGTGCTCAGGGCTTCCCTGGTGGCGCAGTGGTTAAGAGTCTGCCTGCCAATGCAGGGGACACGGGTTCGAGCCCTGGTCTGGGAAGATCCCACATTCCGCGGAACAGCTGGGCCCGTGAGCCACAACTACTGAGCCTGCGCGTCTGGAGCCTGTGCTCCGCAACAGGAGAGGCCGCAATAGTGAGAGGCCCACGCATCGCGATGAAGAGTGGCCCCCGCTTGCCGCGGCTGGAGAAAGCCCTCGCACAGAAACGAAGACCCAACACAGCCAAAATATAAATAATAAATAAGTAATAAATAAATTAAAGAAATCACTATAAAAAAAAAGACGTGCTCAGAAATCTATCAGCCATTGGTGAAAGAAGTTGAAGGCAACACAAAAAGATGGAAAAACATAGCATGTGCATGGACTGGAAGAATTAATACTCTTAAAATAACCATACTACCAAAGACAGTCTACAGATTTAATGCAATCCCTATCAGAATACCAAAGCATTTGCACAGAACTTGAAAAAGTAATTTTAAAATTTGTATAGAAACACAAAGGCCCCAAATAGCCAAACAATCTTGAGAAAGAACAGAGCTGGAGGCATCACGCACCTTGACTTCAGACTATACTGCAAAGTGACAGTAATCAGAGAGAATCGTACCAGAGCAAAAACAGACACAAAGATCACTGGAAGAGAACAGCGATCCCATAAATAAGCCCACACACTTATATTTAATTGATTTATGACAAAGCAGGCAATATGGAGAAAAAACTGTCTCTTCAATAAGTGGTACTAGGAAAACTGGTCAGCTACATGGAAAAGAATAAAATTAGATTATTTTAGAACACCATATATAAAATAAATGCAAAACTGAATAGACACCTAAATGTAGGACCAGAAACCATAAAACCCCTAAAGGAAAATATAGAACATTCTTCAACATAAATGATAGCAACAGTTTTAGGTTCAATCTACTAAGGCAAATGAAACAAAAGCAAAAATAAACAAATGGGACTTCACTAAACTTAAAAGATTTTGCACAGCAAAGGAAACCAAAGACAAAATGAAAAGACAACCTGCTGAAGGAGAGAAAATATTTGCACATGATAAGAGGTTAACACCAAAAAGATGACTAAGCAAGGGTTCATAGCTAAACTACAGAAAGAGCACATACAACTCAATATCAAAAAAACACCCAAAATCTTTTTTTTTAAAAAATGAGAAGACCTAAATAGACAATTTTCCAAGGAAAATATACAGATAGACAGCCAGAACTCACAAAGATGCTAAACATAGCTAATCGGCAGTAAAATGCAAATCAAAACTATGAGATATATCACCTCAGTCTTGTCAGAATGGCTGTCATCAAAAAGATCACAAATAACAAAGGTTAGTGAGGATGTGGAGAAAGGGAAACTCTTGTACACTCTTGATGTGAATGTGAATTAGTGCAGCTACTGTGGAAAGCAGAATGGAGGTTCCACAAAAAACTAAAAATAGAACTACCATAATATCCAGCAGTTTCACTCTTGGGTATATCAGAAGAAAACAAAAACACTATTTCAAAAAAATAACTGCACCCCAATGTTCAAAACAGTGTTATTTGCCATAGCCAAGATATAGAGTCAAAATAAGTGTTCATCAATAGCTTAGTGGATAAAAAAGATTTTTTATGATGACTTCAGCAAAAAATAAAATTTTGCCATTTGCAATAACATGGATGGACTTGGAGGGTATTATGCTTAGTAAAATAAGCTGCAGAGAAAACAAGCATGGTATGTTATGAGAAAACAAGCATGGTATGTTATCACTTACACATGGCATCTGAAAAATTGAATACAACAACAACAACCAAAAAACAGACTCACAGATTAAAAAACAGACTAGTGGTTACCAGCAGGGAGAGATAGGGTGGAGGAGCAAAATAGTGGTAGGAGATTTTGAGGTACAATCCACTATGTATAAAATCAATAATCTACAGTGGTGTACTGTATAGCATGGGGAATATAGCCACTCTTTTATAATAACTATAAATGGAGAAGAAGCTAAACATTTATGAATCACTGTTGTACCTCTGAAACTAATATAATAATGTAAATTAACTATAGATCAATAAAATATAAAGTAAGAAACAATAAAGGGGAGACAGATTATTAGATAGAAATCAATTAAATAAACACAAGTTTTGGAAATCAGGAATTAAAACACAACATGTAAGACACAACATTGGCATTTAAACTGTACAATCTATTCATTTAAAAGAAATCATTTAAGTGGTAAAAAATGGTACCCATTCTCACAATTTTGTATATCTAGGATAAATTATTATCTACAAAAATATGTTACAAATATTCACTCAAAAAGAAAGAGAAAATTTGGATAAACCCATTTTAGTATACAAATTTAATATCAAAGTCTCTAGGTAAAATTGATTTGAATAAGTTCTGTTAGCCACTTCTAGTTTCTTTGTGATGTAAAATCTTTTAAAGCATAAAAATCAGCCTTTCTACATTATACCACTAGACATACATGGAAGTTAAAAGAAATGAGAAGACAGAACAATCAACCAGGAAGGTGAATTTACTGAGAAACAGTCATTCGTTCTCCCTCCTCCTTTTCTTTTCCTCCTTTTCCAGGTCTCTTTCGGTTCCAATCAAGAGAAGTCTTGAGAGTTCTGAGAATATTTCTTTGACGGCTTCAAATCACCATACCTACATCCTCTGACACAACTACACACACGGGAACAAAAATAAACCTCTGCTATCTACTCATGTAGGAGGGATTCATGCAAAATTAACTCCTACATGGAGACCAACAGGTGAGTTTTCTACCTGTTCTTTATAATGTCCTTCCATTATAGTAAATCCCACACATTATGAGGCAGAAGTGGTTACGTGAGCTTTTCCTTCAAGTCAAAAATCTTGCATTCATTTCAAGCACCTGGTGATCATAGGGTACAGCCAGGGAAGGTGCCATCCCCCCTGGGGGTGGGGGGTGGCGGTGAATGGGCTCCCACACCCATGCACCTCCTGATGTACAGATTCTGGAGAAAAGAAGGGCGATCATACCGCAGTCAGCCTGTCAGGCTGTCGGGCCACTGGGCGACCGGACCAGCCTGGAAGGGTCCCATCAGCTGCTGAAAGCAAAACTCTGTCCCCCCCCTGTGACGTCAGGCAATTTGGGCCAGAGAGTCAGAGGATAATCAAATCAGAGAGTCAGAGGACAATCAGAGGTAATCAACTCCTCCTCTCTGCTCACCTCCTTGGGGTTACAGCAACCCCATCTCCAAACCCAAATCTGACCCTGGAGTGCCAAACTGGGAGTGGCAGGTGGGCTCTGCCCGTGCTTCAGCGCCCTCTGGAGGTTGTCTGCTCTAAAGGCAACTCTCAGCCCTTCCTTCTCCTTCCCTAGTCATGGGGGCTGCCTTGGTCTCCTGCAGCTGCTGGCCTGATTTCATTCTTCTTTTTTCTCCAATTACAATGAAGTGTCTTACAGAAGTTTGGAATCTCTTGAAGAAGGAAGATCTTTTAGTCAATACACCTTAACTGTGAGAAGTTGGTATCAAGAATGAACCTGAAATACTGTATTTTTCTCCTGATGATTCCAAGGAGAGACAGCACAAGTTTTCTAAATCATAAGAAGAACCAAGGTAAATATGATATTCTGAGCCAGAGATGAAAAAGCAGTTTCTAGCACCCCTTCCTCATGTCATTTAACTGGGATTTAAATCAAACAACTGCCACTGGATTTTAAATCACATGACCCAACTTTAAATCAATCAGCTGCTTCCCTGTAACTCACGTGACTTGGCTTTGAATAGTAAGAAATGCAGAGGTATAAAAAGGATGTTCTGAACAATAAATGGAAAAACAACATTTTAGAAAGTTTTTTTCTTTTCGAATGGACCATTCATTGCCTACAGAATAAAGGATTCTCTTGTGGATTTCTTGAACTGTAAACACATACAATGTCTCCGTTGGCTTGATTGACTTAGATTTGGGTTTTTTTGTTGTTGCTATTGTTAACATATTTCTTGGAGTATAATTACTTTACCTTGTTGTGTTAGCTTCTGCTGTATAACAAAGTGAATCAACTATTCGTATACATATATTCCCATATCCTCTCCCTCTTGTGTCTCCCTCCCACCTTCCCTAACCCACCCCTCTAGGTGGTCACAAAGCACTGAGCTGATCTCCCTGTGCTATATGCAGCTGCTTCCCAATAGCTATCTATTTCACCTTTGGTAGTGTATATATGTCCATGCCACTCCCTCACTTCATCCCAGCTTACCCTTACCCCTCCCTGTGTCCTTAAGTCCATTCTCTACATCTACGTCTTTATTCCTCTGCAGCGACTCCTGCTAGGGATGGATACTTCCTTTTATGCTCAAGGAAATCCCCTAGTTTGAATATGATTTGAGTTTGATCCTGTGAAACCATCAGAACTTCCCACCAGAGATAAATGAGGAGATTCTGGCCTTTATTAGTATGCACGATGAACACGGGTGTCCTGGCTGTACTTGCCAACCCTCCTATTTACCTACCTATTTTTATCCACCTTCCTCCCTGTGAGTACCTTTGACCAACCCTGAGCTCAGACTCCTGACCTATTCCAGTGACTTTGTCAGTCTTTCTTTAAAAATGGACAGGTAATGAAATGAAATTGACCTAGAAGCAGCAGCTCAGTAAGGGAAATAAAATCATCAGAAGTTATCTAATCACAGCCACAGCCATCCAGGGCTCTGTCTTATCTCCTGGGTCATAAGAATGGTACCTTCCTAAACTTGAAGGACATCCCATCAAATAAGCAAAAGTGTTGCTCACCTCTGGCTCTTGGAGGGATTGCTAGGCAATCTACACAGTGTATACTAACTGCAAAACACTGTCATGGTTTTGAAACACCTATGATCCAGGAAAGCTTTTTGGGGTGCATGGGGAAGGTTTCTTTTAGACATCAAGCAAAAAATAAATCACCAAGCTCTTTGAGCACAGGGGTTCTTAAGAGGGCAGTAGAAGGAAGGAATGGGCAGAAAAGATGATCTCCAATGAAGTTAAGGACATTTTTCCAAAAGAGTAGGATTTAGTCTCAGTTTAAGGAGAACACTTTTAAATAGCTGGGACAGCTCCAAACTGCAGTTTAGGGAACGAGTGCTTCAAAAGAACAGTGCTTTAAAAGTCCTGGCAAGGCAGCAAGAGGATGAAGAGTTGGTTTTGCATAGTTTTGAACACAGGAGTAAAGAAGCAGAGGCATCTCTGACTAAAAGGCCCTGAGATCCTATGGCATCAATGCGTCAGTTGCAGGGGCAGGGGTGTGGGGGGCGATATTTCTCTCAATGTCTCCCAGGGCAGCCACCCCTCCCTACCCTAACCCCCAGTCCCTTCACCCTTCCTCCCTCCACTGTTGGGTCCCCAGGGACAGCACTTCTTACGCTGGAGTGCTCAGGCACCATTTCTGCAGTCTGGATTCTTCCTGGAGCCTGGCAAGTTCTGGGACAGGAAGACAGGTCTGCAAGCCCGCTGTGGTGCAGTCGGACCTGGAGGCCTGGAGAGGAACTGGAGCCCTGAAGCCCACCCACGTCCTTGAAGCCGAGGGAGGAACACATCCTCCTAACAGTACTTCTCAGGGGTCAGCATGCTCCCCACCCGATGGTGATCCATACTCACTTGAGGCAGCAAGCACTGCCTCTAACTGGCCCCCTCGATTCCGCCTTAAGGGTCCTCGCACATGTGTGATAGCGCAGGCCCCGGATCTCTTTAGTCAGCTGAGGCCAGTGCTGCCGGGATCCCTCCAGTCCCATCCCCCAGCCCCTCCCTCTCGGACTGTATGTAACAGAAGAAAGAGCACAGAGGAATAGGCTGAATCAAGGGATCTGGGAGCCTGGGTATGAGTTTGAAGACCGAGAACCTAAGGCGCAATTACATATTACTGAAAACTCTTGTGGGGTGTGTGAGGGGAGGTTAGGGGGCTGAGAGGCTGAGTCGACCTGGTGAGTCCAGCCCCAGGACACCACACAGCCCTGCCCCCCTTTCCTTGCCATCAGACAAGGGTGACGCAACTCCAGCTGGGACTCTGCACTTCCCCCTCCCTGATTCTCCAGAAGAGCAGGTGGCCCCCCTCTGAGGGCAGGGGCAAGACCACAGACCAAGTCCCCCTGCACTAAGGCACTACTGGAAGCTCTTCCTGAAAAGCAGTCCTGCCTTGGAGCGAACCCGTGTACCGCCAAAGCTGGTCTCGTCCTGCAGCTGAGGGACGCAGGCTTTAAGTCAGCTGCCTTGGCTTTAAATCAATCAGTCCCCCCTTTAAGTCAGGTGACCTGATTTTAAATCACTGTGTGCCCCTCAAGCCAGCAACTTCAAAAGTTGGGAACTTCACTTTGATCCCAGCACCTCACACACAGCTGAATGCACACTGTAGTCACCCCCAACCCTGGCTTAGAGGCAGGATATAAGGTAAGGGGATGGGCGTGCACACATGGTGATGAGGGTGTACTTCATGTACCAGAAGGGTCCAGGTACTCTGGGCACAGCAAGCAGTGCACGATACAGCAGCTCCCTGGCAAAGCTGGTGATGCACAGGGGGAGCAGGCACACCCAGGCATTCAGAGGTTCCAGGGCGGGAGCTGGGGCACAGCCAGCCGGGAGGGTGTGAAAGCGGAGGATCTGAGCCTTCTGGTGAAAGGCAGACACAGAATATGGATGAGAAACAAAGACCAGATGAAACATGGATTTGAAAAACACACCATGCTCTTGAAATTGGGGTGGGGGGCACCCCAGATTTGAGTCTTCTTACTCCCCAGTAGCTAGTGCTTTGGCATTTGCCCAATTACTTATAAAATGTGACTGATAATATCTAACCCATAGAATACAGCATTTGGAGTGGTTTGCGTGTCTATGTTTCTATAGGGGAATAAACTTTTCTACAAGAAAAATGTATATTTTCTGAAATAAATTAAAACCCCTTTTTAAAAAGTACCGTATCGGACTTCCCTGGTGGCGCAGTGGTTAAGAATCTGCCTGCCAAGGCAGGGGACCTGGGCTCGAGTCCTGGTCAGGGAAGATCCCAAATGCTGCGGAGCAGCTAAGCCCATGCGCCACAACTACTGAGCCTGGAGGCCACAACTACTGAAGCCTGCGCGCCTAAAGCTGGTGCTCCACAACAAGCGCAACAAGAGAATCCACCGCAATGAGAAGCCCACGCACCGCAACAAACAATAACCCCCGCTCCCTGCAACTAGAGAAAGCCCACACGCAGCAACGAAGACCAAACGCAGCCAAAAATAATTAAATTAATTTTTTTTAAAACTACTATATCCTTCTATACATCTTCTTGGGGAAGAACAGAGGGAAGGAGTGGGAGAGTGAGAAAGACCAATACTTAGTGCACATCCCGGATGCAGGTGCTCTGCTGGCTCAGATAGTTTTATCCCCACTTTACAAAGGAGGAAGTAAGCTCAGAGAGGTTTAGTAATTTTCCCAAAGCCAAACAGCTATTGAGTGGCAGAACCAGGATCTGAACCAAATCTGTAACCTTCAAAGCCTAAGCCCTCATCACACCAAAACTCAATTAATATTTACATTTATCGAATTACATTGCAACCTGGGGAGTTCTTGGCACAGTCCTGAATAAGAGTGAGAAAGAAAGAAATAGCGTTGTTCATCCAGTCAACCAAATTTTTTTTTAATGCTATTCTTGTCTGCTTACATTCTTTTTATTTATGTATGTATGTATGTATGTATGGCTGTGTTGGGTCTTCGTTTCTGTGCGAGGGCTTTCTCTAGTTGTGGCAAGCGGGGGCCACTCTTCATCGCGGTGCACGGGCCTCTCACTATCGTGGCCTCTCGTTGCCAAGCACAGGCTCCAGACACGCAGGCTCAGTAATTGTGGCTCACAGGCCGAGTTGCTCTGCGGCATGTGGGATCTTCCCAGACCAGGGCTCGAACCCGCGTCCCCTGCATTGGCAGGCAGATTCTCAACCACCGCACCACCAGGGAAGCCCAACCAAAATTTTTGAAGCAGCTGCTAGATGCCTGGCCCTGTTTGGAGTTCAGCAGTGATCAAGACAGGAAGAGTCCTACTTTCATGAACCATGTAGTGGGGAGGAGAGAGAGGTGCAACTTGGGTGAGGGATTTCACCTTGCTGGGCCTCTGTTTTCTCATCTGGAAAATGGGATGGGTGTTTCTCATTTTCTGGGATTGTCCACCCCTCACATTCTCTGATTCCATAAGAAGCATTTGTTTTCCTGTTTTTTAAAATTCAATCAGGCCATGAGCTGTGATGAATGTCGTTAGCTGCTCCCCAAATCACTCTATTTCCACCCATTTCCTGTGATCAGGTCTATCCCCCAACATGACTCAAAATCAATCAAGTCACAGAAGCTAAGGGGCAACCAGCAGAAGAATTCCAACCCTGGCTTCTCAGGAGCTCTGCGGTCTACCTGGCCAGGTAAACTTCACGCACCTGGCACAAGGTGGCCATCCCTGGTTTCACATCAACATGATCTCAGGCACAAACCTCCTTGTTTTTCCATCTTTTCTTTAAGTTACTTGCTGAAACAACTGCACAAATATGAAAAAGATATAAAAATCAGGCATCCTCTGCCCTCACTGCCTACTAATAAATGATTTTCTGCCACTTTAATGATAAAGATACAATATTTCAGCATTCCGCTGCCCTTATTATTTTTCATTTTGTTGATATTTCTACTGAATACATCTTTCAATATTTTAACAATGGAACATATATTTAGGTTGTTCCACACACAGCCTTTGGTGGTAAGGGTTTTGTTGTTATATTTCTATTATGTTTCCTTTAAAAATAATTATCCTGTTTAAATGGATTATGTCAACTTTATAGGCATTTTTTATATGATACTGATGAAATTAATACATAGAGGGCAGTAGTACAAATTGATTGGAATTGAGAGTCTCTATTAGCACAGTTAAATATAAATATTATATATATATATATATATATATATATATATATATATATATATATATATATATATATATATGCCAAATTACATGCTGAGTGAGATTCTCCTACTCTTTTTCACTCTCTGCCCCTCAAGCCTGTAAGAAATGGAATATTTCTTGCCATATCAGTAAAAAAAGGATGTCACAGACATCAGCACTTGCAGCCCTCCAGTGTGAGCCAGCAGGCCCTGAGGAACTCAGGATATGCAAATACAGAATGCTGGCCCCAGCGAGCTGAGGTGCATATCAAAGGAATGATTTCAGTGAGCCCAGACGCTTGCATCTTCCCATACAAAGAAAAGCGCTACATTCCTCACCTTGGGAGAGCTGGTTTTCCTTAGTTAACAATCACCTTTTGATGTTCCCCATTACCTGCGCCATTCCCCTCCCCTGTCCCCTCCCCCCAGTACTTTAGCTCAGGGAGGAAGGAGCGCAGAGAGACTCGGCTGAACAAGGGACCTCCGAGCCTGGGGATGCGTTTTCAGCTGCTTTCCCCGCAGTCAGGAGGAGGGGCGCTGACGCTCCAACCGGACCCTGCGCCTCCCTTTCCCCGTTTCCCCTCAGGACGCTCAGGCCGACCCACTCCCCACGCCCACCAGGCCCCGCGAGCCAGGCCGAGGGCAGGGGCGAGAGGAGGGACCGAAGTTCCCCGGGACCAGAACGCTGGGGGCCGCTCTTTCTGCACAGCAGCGGCGGGTGGCAGCGAACCCCTGCCCCTCAGAAGCTGGTCTTGCACTGACGCCCGGGCACCAGACCAGGAGGAGGGTTGGCGCCCACTTACCCGGCCCGCGATCCCCAGGACTGTCGCGGCTTTGGCCGCCGGGGCCCCTCCAGAGCCGGCAGCCTCAGTGAGGCCGCCCTCCCTTCGGGCTCCGGGGCACTTCAGTGACGGCGGAGGGAAGAGACCCCGAGCCGGGAGTTCCAGCTCTGCGGAAACGCGGGATCCGTTCTGGGCGAGGAGGTGGGACCGCTCTGCCCCCAGGCCTTCCGGGAGGGAGGGTGGCGCCGGGGGAGAAGCCGCCTGGAGCCTCCAGGAGCCCTTCTGGGGGTCCTGGAGGGGCGGCCCGGCCTGGGGGGCCGGCCCACTGTGGCCGCAGCCCAGGCCTTTTTCCTGGAATCCTACACAAGAAAGAAAGATACACAGTCTATAGTAAATATTCACAAATGATTGTTGCTGCTGTGCTTACTATTCTATTAAAGGTGTAAAATCCATAAAACACTTTAAGTTCAAAGTTAAATATGAATTTTTACCTTTCTAATTATGTCTCTGCTATTCCCAACTGTGGTTAATGAATCAGAGACTGTGGCATCACTAGTTAAAAATGAGCTTGAGGAAAAAACAGAACTCAGGCCCACCAGACCTACTGAATCACGATCTGCACTTTTAAAATCTCCCCAGTGTACTTGTGTACCCATGAATAGTTGAAAGGTACATTTCTACCTCGACATGTCTTTTCTGTCTGAGAAATACACACATTTTATCCAGTTTGATATAAATAAAACACTCAAAAATGCATATGCCTGTGTTGAAACCATCATTCTATCATTTCTTTTCCAGATAAGTATAGTCTCTACACTGGTTTTGTGGATCACATGCCATACTCTTTTCTTGTAGTTACAAATAAGGTAGAGAAAGTTACTTTGTAAATATATATATATTAGTGGATAATTGAAGACAGTCTTCTATAATTAAAACCAGTTCTCTTAACTTGCTGTTTTCTTCTTGGGTCACATTATGAACTCTTCCCATGGCCACATGGCATGTGTACTTTTAATTTCAGGGACTGCTGCCATTCCAGGATGTGGCCATAGATTTCTCTCAAGAGGAGTGACAATGCCTGGACCAAGATCAATGGGAATTCTACAGGGGTGTGATGTTAGAGAAGTATAGGAACCTGCTCTCCTTGGGTGAGGATACCTTCCTTCCAGAATTCCTTTTCCAACCACAGGGTTTAGAGTCCTTCATTTGTAGAATGTCTCCTGGAATCTTCTGCTTCCTACAATAGGGTTTCAGATTGCAATGTTTCAGGAAAGACTGGGAGTTTGTGGGTATAATTTATCTTATTCTTTTAAAATCGCAGCCTCCCTTTTAATATACTTTGTAACTGCTTGGGATGTGTCTATATGAACTGTGTATTATATGCTTCTGTTATAGTCCTTACAATATTTTTTTGTCTTATTTTCTGTAACAATTTTCCATGGATTCTTTGGGCTTAAGGTATATTAAAAGGGAGACTGCGATTCTGGGACTTCCCTGGTGATGCAGTGGTTAGGATTTCGCCTGCCAATGCAGGGGACCCTGTTCGATCCCCGGTCTGGGAATTTCCCACGTGCCACGGAGCAACTAAGCCAGTGGGCCACAACTACTGAGCCTGCGTGCCACAAGTACTGAAGCCGGTGTGCCTTGAGCCCGTGCGCCATTTATTTTTTGGAGAATAAAACTGCCTCTGAGTGATTAAAATCTAGACCAGCTAGTCAAAATGCTTTATCACCTGTTCTTCTAAACCACTGATCAACGGAACAAGTTTTACTAGGGATAACAGAGTAATTGTATTCTGGAGTTCATATCAGCAATATGTTTTATGACCTTGATGCTGGATCACGACATTTCAATGGTATAACTGCTATTAATTGTCTGTTTGTTCAACGATTAAAGTCTCACGTGATCTGAGTTCAGACTGGAGTCATCCTGGTTGGTTTCTGTCTATTGCAGATTTCTTCCAGTATGAAAGGACAAGAGCAATACGGCTTACTTTACAAAATGTCTTCAAACTAAATGATGATATAATCTACATTCAGTTAATTTATACATACCCTACTGTAGAACAGGGTTTGTTACGGTGGCAGAGCCCGGTAATTAGGTAAAACTGAAACATTTATCTGCAGTGGTTCAAGTTCTCTTCCTAAGAATATATTTATAATCAACATTCTTTCACAAAGTACCCAATTTAATTCACCATAGCATTCCTCATATTAACTAAATGGAGAATCCTAGGCTATATACAAATCCAGAAAGGGCCAAAAGTCATCAGCCCCTATGGATTATTACAACCCATTACTGAGACATTCAAATTATTTATTAAAGAACCACCATGACCATCAACATCATCAATTTATATATTATTGCCCCAATGCTAGCCTTAACCCTGGCTCTCACAACATGAATTCCTCTTCCCATATCTTATCCACTAATTGATATAAATGTAGGCATACTATTTATATTAGCCATATCAAGCCTAGCCATTTATTCCATCCTCTGATCTGGTTGAGCTTCAGATTCAAAATACTCACTCACTGGAGCTCTACGGACAGTAGCACAGACAATCTCATATGAAGTCTTGCTGGCAGTTATTCTATTCTCAGTCCTAATGCTAAATGGATCATTTACACTTTCAACAGTAATTATTACACAAGAACACCTATGACTAATTTTCTCCTGACCCCTACCCAGAATTTGATTATCTCCGCAGTAGCAGAAATCCAATGAAGCCCCACTTGATTTAACAGAAGTAGAATCAAAACCTGTCTATGTCTTCAATGTAGAAAATGTAGCAGGCCCATTCACCCCGTCCTTCCTAGAGAATATGTCAATTTCCTTATAATAAACATTTCCACAACATTCTATTTTTAGGAGCATTCGACAATCCCTACGTGCCAGAATTATATACAGCCCAAGTCATCATTAAAACACATCTAACAATCTCCTTTCGATGAATTCGAGCATCCTACCCACAATTTTGATATGATCAACGTATACATCTCTTATAAAAAATCTTTTTACTACTAACATTAGCCCTATGTATATGAGAGTTTTCACTACCTGTCATCATACCAGGCAACCCACAGCAAACTTAAGAAATATGTTTGACTAAAGAGTTACTTTGATAAAGTAAATGATAGAGGTTTAAATGCGCTTATTCCTGGAATTGAACTTATTTCTAAGAATTTTACATTCTCCATGCTACCACATTACACCACAATGCTATATAGTAAGGTTCTCTAAGAAAGCTTCAAGGCCCATACCCCCAAAATATTGTTGTATATCCTTCCTGTACTAATAAACTCTCATTGTTTTTTACTATCATTCTACTGACCATTATTTCAGGAAATATAATTGTAGTAACAAGCTCACACTGGTTAATGGTATCCCCATTCTAATAAAAAACATGAACCCATAAGCTACAGAAGCATCCAACAAATATTTTCTAAAACAATACACCACATCAATACTACTTATAATGGCTATTATCATTAATCTAATATACTCTGGTCAAAGAACACAATGGATTACAAAAATCTTTAATCCAGCAGCATCCACTATCATGACAATCGTCCTTGTCACAAAAGTAGGACATTCCCCATTTCACTTCTGAGTGCCCGAAGTAACTCAAGGCATTCCATGAACAGCAGGCCTGATGCTATCAACATGACAAAATTGCACCCCTATCAGTTTTATACCACATGTCACCATCCATCAACCTAAACATACTGTTAATCATAGTGATATTATAAATCATAGTTGGACGCTGAGGCAGACTTAGCCATACTCACCTGGAAAAAATTACAGCCTCCTCATCAGTTGCCCATATAGGATGAATAACAGCTATTATAATGTATATTCCAAGTATAACAATCCTAAACATACTAATTTATATCATAACAACACTATCTTCTTCCTATTTATACCCAGATCATGTACTACAAGGGTATCATTATCACACACATGAGATAAAACACCTCCCATCAGGATCCTTATCCTCAGCATTATAGTGTCATTAGGAGGTCGCCCACCATTATCAGGGTTTTGACCCAAATGAATAATTATCCAAGAGATAACAAAAATGATAACATCATTCTACCAACACTAATAGCCATCACAGCAGTCCTCAGCATATACTTCTACTTGCAGCTAACATAACCCACATCACTAACTATATTCCCTTCATTAAACAACACAAAAGTACAACAATTTGAACATACAAAACAAATAACTTTCCTATCATTACTCATCATAATAGCCACACGATTACTACCCATAACACCCATCCTATCAGTGCTGGACTAGGAATTTAGGTTAGCTTAGACCAAGAGCTTTCAAAACCCTAAACAAGTACAATTTACTTAATTTCTAAAAATAAGGACTGCAGGACTTTCTCCTATATCAATTGAATGCAAAGCAAACACTGTAATTAAGCCAAATCCTTACGAGATTGATGAGTTTTAACCCCAGGAAATTTTAGTTAACAGGCAAATCCTCTAGTCAACTGGCTTCAATCTACTTCTCCTCCCTTTGAGAAAGAAAAAAGAAGAAAAAAAAAGGCAGGAAAATCACCGGCAGAATTGAAGCTGCTTCTCTCAAGTTACAATTCAATCTGTTGATTCACCACAGGGTTTGCCAGAAAGAGGGCTCAATCTCTGTCTTTAGATTTACAGTCGAATGCTAGCTCAGTCATTTTACCTCTGTTCATACACTGCTGATTATTTTCAACAAATCACAAAGATATCGGCATTTTATCTTTACTATTTGGTGCTTGAGCTGGAGTAGCAGGCAGCGCCTTAAGTATATTAATCCTGGCTGACCTATGCTAACCTGGAGCGCTACTTGGAGATGCCCAAATCTGTAAGGTAGTCATAACAGTCCCTGCACTTGTAATAATTTTCTTTATAGTTGTACCCATTATGATTTCAGGATTTGAAAACTGACTTGGGCCACTAATAACTGGGGCACCTGAGGTAGCATTTCCCCCAGTACATCATATAAACTTTTGACTACTTCCCCCATCATTCTTACTCTTACTCATATCACCAATAGTAGAAGCTGGTTCTGGTACAAGTGGAACCCTATATTCAGCTCTAGCCTGCAATCTGGCCCATGAAGGAGCCTCTGTCGATCTAACCATTTTCTCCTTACATTTAGCAGGTGTCTCTTCAATTCTTGGTGCTATTACTTTTATTACTATAGTCTTTAATACAAAACTATCAGTCATATCCCAATACCAAACACCAGTATTTGTTTAATCTTTCCCAACTATAGCCATATTACTATAATTACCACTCTCAGTCTGAGCAGCCAGAATTGCCATATTGTTAAGAGACAGAAATCTAAACACTACTTTCTTTGACCCTGCAGGAGGAGACTGAATCCTATACCAACACCTATTCTGACTCTTTGGTCACCCTGAAGTCTGTATTCATGGCCTACCAGGCTTTGTTATAATCTCACATATCATTACATACTATTTAGGACAAAAAGTGCCTTTCAGCTATTTGGGACTAGTATGAGTCACGTCCACTGGCTTTTTAGGATTTCTCTTGTGGGCCCATCATATGTTTACCATAGGGATAGCTGTCGACTCAGGAGCATACTTTGCATCAGCTACCGTAATTACTTCTATCCCTACAGGAGTAAAAGTATCTAGCTGATTAGCAACTCTTTATTTAAGTTTTCTTTCTCGTTTCTTTTTTTTTTTGGCTGCGTTGGGTCTTGGTTGCTGCACGTGGGCTTTCTCTGGTTGCGGTGCACGGCCTTTTCATTGCAGTGGCTTCTCTTGTTGCAGAGCACGGCCTCTAGGCGCGTGGGCTTCAGTAGTTGTGGCTTGCAGGCTCTAGAGGGCAGCTCAGTAGTTGTGGTGCATGGGCTTTTTGCTCCGCGCCATGCGGAATCTTCCCAGACGAGGGCTCGAACCCATGTCCCCTGCATTGGCAGGCGAATTCATAACCACTGCGTCACCAGGGAAGTCCCTGGTTAGCAACTGTTCACGGAGGTAATATTATATGACCTCCCACTATACTATGAGTTTTAGGCTTTAGTTTTTCTTTTTACAGTAGGTGGTTTGACAGGAATCATCTTAGCCAACTCATCCCCAGACATTGTCCTCCAGGATACATACTATGTAGTAGCACACTTCCGTGACCTAATGTCCATGGGAGCAGTCTTCACTATTATAGGAGGCTTCCTACACTGATTCCCACTATTCTCAGGTTATACAGTTAACTCAGCATGAGCAAAAATTCACTTCACAAGTATATTTGTAGTAGTAAATATGACTTCCTGCAGCACTTTCTTGGCCTCTCAGGGATGTCACTACGTTAGTCTGAGTACCCTGAGGCACACACAACATGAAATATTTTATCTTTAGGCTCATTCATCTCCGTAGCAGCAGTAATGCTAATAATCTTCATACTTTGAAAAGCATTTGCATCTAAACAAGAAGTCTTAGCAGTGGAAATTGCTACTCCTAACCTAGAATGGTTACACGAATGCCCTCCACCATATCCTATGTTTCAAGATCCTACCTATGTAAATGTGAAATAAGGAAGGACTCAAGTCCTTTTCAACCAGTTTCAAGCCAACACCATAACAATTATGTCTTTCTCAATAAATGAGATAAAAGTAAAAAGTGATGTAGCTTTGTCAAAGTTAAATCATAGGCTAAAATCCTGTATATTACTAAGGCATATCACTTTCATCTAGGCTCTCAAGATACAACATCACCGATTATGGAAGAACTTTTACATTTTCATCATCACACATTAATAGTGATTTTTAAAATAAGTTCTCTAGTCCTCTATATCATTTCACTAATATTGACATCTAAACTAACTCACTTGCATACAATAGATGCACAGGTAGAGAAAATGTGAACAATTTACTAGCCATTATTGTAATCTTAATTGCCCTATCATCATTGTGAATCCTTTACATGACACATGAAATCAATAACTCTTCCCAAACCATAAAAAACTATGGGTCAGTAATGATACTGAAGCTACAAATACACAGATTATGAAGATTTAAATGTTGACTCCTCTGTAATCCCCACATCAGAGCTAAAACCAGGAGAATAATGACTAATAGAAGTCAACAACCGAGTAGTTAGAGATAGTCATTGAATATTAGTTTCATCTGAAATTGTTGTACACTCCTGAGTTGTTCCTTCTCAGGCCTAAAAAGAGCTATCCCAGGATGCCTAACTTAAAGAATCCTAATACCAACAGGACCAGGCCTATGTTGTGGACAAGAGAACTCGTTTTCCTGAGTTCAAAGACAGGACAGAGGGATATGGCTGAGATATGGGGTGAATCTGGAGCCCATGGGGATGCACTCTCCAAGCTCCAGGATAGGAATGGGGCCTCTAGGGTCCCAGGCCACCCACCACACCCTCCCGAGCACGATCTGGACAACATTCCCTGTCAGTGATGAGGCAGCCCTAATACTGGTCATGCCCCGATGTTGTGTCCTATGTGGGCCCCATGCTCTTGGGACCACATCCCACACTCTGCAGGTCCATGCTACAGGGTCCTTCGTGCCTCAGGAGTACAGACCACACAACAAGCAGTTCCCTCCCCAACCAGCAGGAGGAGGGGAGGAGAGCAGGGGCACCAGGGAAATCTCACTCAGACAACAACACCCCAGGGGTGCCAGCGGGGACAGTGATGATGCAGATGAGGCACAGACCAAGAGATGGGACCAGAGGACCCAAAAGGCAGCTGGTCAGGTCCTGGCTCATCTGCACCCAGGACACCTTTGTCCCTCATACACCCCCTTCCTCATACACCCTCTCCTTAAATGCAGATTCTTCAGATGCAAACAGGCAGAGCTTCAGACTGAAAGTCAGCTCTTCCAAAATGACCCATCAGCAAACACTGCAGGATTCCACTCCCTGTGCTTTGTGGCTGCTTCCCACTAGCTATTTATTTTACATTTGGTAGTATATATATGTCCATGCCACTCTCTCACTTCATCCCAGATTACCCTTCCCCCTCCCTGTGTCCTCAAGTCCATTCTCTATGGCTGAGTCTTTATTCCTGTCCTGCCCCTAGGTTCTTCATAACCATTTTTTTCTTTTTTTTTTAGATTCCATATATATGTGTTAGCATACGGTATTTGTTTTTCTCTTTCTGACTTACTTCACTCTGTATGACAGTCTCTAGGTCAATCCCCCTCACTACAAATAACTCAATTTCATTTCTTTTTATGGCTGAGTAATATTCCATTGTATATATGTGCCACAGCTTTATCCATTCATCTGTCGATCCTGCCAACACTTTTACTTTACTCAATTGAGACCAATGTCAGACTTGTAAGGTAATAAATTTACGATGTTTTGAGTCACTCAATTTGTGGTAATTCGTATGAAAGCAATAAAAAAACAAATACAGAGGTCCTACAAGAGCCAGGCTATATATTTATATTTAAGTATTTCTAAAATGAATTTAACCCTGTGATTGACAGCAGCAGCAGCTTCCAAGGGATCCCACCACACACCTGAGGCGAAAGCAGCCTAATAAAGAAGCAGTGACAGCAGCAGGTCACTGCCCCACACTTGGGGTAGAGGGGGATTTGATCTACTGTAGCAGCAGCATAGCCTGAATGGGAATGCATCCTCCTGTGGCACTAGTCCCATCAGCATTAGTCTAATCTGCTAGCATCTGCTGTGCCAACAGGCCCAACGTATACAAACCCTCCAACTCAGTAGCATTAAGTGAGCCAGGCTCAGTGTTTCCTGAAACTCATATCCAATGGCACTGGAAAGCCCAGATATCACCTACTGTTATGCAAACATAAAAAAAAATAACAGAAGACTGGCAACTTCAGAAAGAAAAGGGGAACAATGGAATGGGTGAAAACAAGTGGGATAAATATAAGAGACTATCATTAGCCTCATGAGTTTCTTAAATTCCCTCTGATGGTCAAAGCAAAAATTATGACACCATCTGATGTGGTTCTCAATGTATATAAAGGAAATACTACAGAAAATCATACTTTAAAACTGGGGACTATTAAGAGACCTAAATGGAAGTAAAATTTTGAAACTTCACTTGAAGTAATAAACCACTGATTCCAGTAGGCTATGATAAGTTACATATGTATAGTGTAATGCCAAAAGCAACCACTAAGAAAACTATACAAACAGTATCCACAAACGATTATAAATAAATTAGATTAAAATGGACTTATTAAAAAATGTTTAAGTAACCCACAAGAAGGCAAAATAAGAGAAACACAGGATTGAGAAACTGAGGTAAAAGACAAAACAAAAAATAAAATGGTAAACTGCGGTGGGGTGGGGATGGTGGTGTGCTGAATTGGGCGATTGGGATTGACATGTATACACTGATGTGTATAAAATTGATGCCTAATAAGAACCTGCAGTATAAAAAAACAAACAAACAAAACAACTAATACTAAACTTTCATTGGGTTATTTGTATGGAAATATGTTAATATAAATGTTTCAGACATTACATGAAATTTCTAAAAATCTTATATTTGTATTTGTATTGAAATATGTATGGAAATATGTTAATATAAATGTTTCAGACATTACATGAAATTTCTAAAAATCTTATATGTTCTGGTATAATGTTATAAGTAATAATCCTAGTTATTACTTTAAAATGTATATCTCAGAAATAACTAATTTTCTTGTCAACTGCATTATTATGAACTTTCATCAAATCTTTAACTGTGGTCATTTTTAAGTCTTTTCTCATTTACAGACAGTTCTGGGTGTACTCTGATGCTTTGGCAAATATGTTCCTATAAAAGGGTTTCATCTTCAAGAAATTCATGGAAAAGACTCTGACAAGTACAGGTTTCTGGTAACTGACTGTACTACTGAACTGAATGAATAAGCATTTTCAGAACTCTAATGAAAAACTGATGAACTCATAAAAGTGCTAACAAAAGATCAAGATGAAAAAAAATTTAATTACATGGGACTGAGTGAACTGATGAGGATGAGTATAATTTTTGTGACTTTCCGTCTGAATTAAAAAAAAATCTCACAAGGACTCAGAGGCAAAGAATATACAAATCAATTTTCACTGCAAAGTAAAGGAGCTGTTACAGTGGAGGATTACTGGACTGAATGTCAATATTATGACATAGCATGAGTGTGTTTCATGTTTGGTAATTGCAATCATTGTTGCTTTTGTTGTGGTCATCCATGTAGAATGCTTGTTGTCAGTCTATTTATCTCTTGTAAAAATAAAATACAGTGTGTGTGTGTGTGAAAAAAATAAAATAAAAAATAAACATAAAAAAAATAAAATGCTAGACCTCATCTTTAACATAGCAATCGTTACATTAACTGTAAATGATCTAAATAGCCAAGTCAAAGACAGACATTGGAAGAGTAGATGAAAAAATCACAAGCATGATCCAACTATATACTGTCTATAAGAAGCTTACTTTAAACATCATGATATTGGTAGTTCAGAGTAAAAGGATGAAAAAGGTATATCATGTGAACATTCATCAGAAAAAGCAGAAATGGCTATATTAATATCAGATAAAGTAGATTTCAGAGCAAAGGAAATTATTAGGGGCAAAGAGGGTCATTACATAAAGATAACAGGAATAATCCACCTAGATGACCTAGTGATACTAAATGCGTGTGCACCAAACAACAGAACTTCAAAACACATGAAGCAAACACTGAAAAAGGTAAAAGGAGAAAATTTCAAATCCACAATTATTATTTGAGACTTCAACACAGCAATTTATAGAACTCCCAGAGAGAAAAATCAGCAAGGGTATGGAAGAACTGAAAACATCATCAATCAACAGGATATAACTGACATTTAAAGAACACACTCAATAAAAGCAGAATACATATTCAAGTGTCCATGGAACATTCACTCATATACCATACACTGGGTGATAAAAAAACATTAGCAGATTTAAAAGAATTAAAATCAGAGAGAGTATGTTCTCTAGCCATAATGGAACCAGACTAGAAATCAATAACAGAAAGACAACAGGAAAATCTTCAATCACATGAAAACTAAACATCACAATTCCAAATAACTCATGGGTAAAAAGTCAAGGAAAAAATTTTAAATGCATAGAATAAAAGAAAATGGAGATATAACAGATCAACGTTTGTGGAATGAAGTGAAAGCAATGCTGAAAGGCAAGTTTATAGCACTAAATTGGGAAAGAAAATATTTCAAAGAAATAGTCTAATTTTCTATATTAAAATAGTAAAAACGGAAGAGGAAAAAACACTAAACAAGCAGAAAGAAGGAAATAATAAAGATGAAACAAAAATCCATGAAACTAAAAACAGGAAAATGGGGGGGGGGAGGAAATCAATGAAACAAAAGGCTGGTTCTTCAAAATAAACAATCTAATCAAGAAAGATGTAGCAAGACTGATAAAGATAAAAAGAGAGATGGCACAAATCACAGATATCAGAAATGCAACCAGGGATACCATGACATATCCTGCAGGTTAATAAGGGACACGTTATTATGAACAAGTCTACACTATAAATTCAAAACTGTGGATGAAATGGACCAATGCGTCTACACCCAAAATTACCAAAACTCAGCCAAGATGAAAGAGACAATCTCAATTTTCCTGTAACTATGAGAAACACTGATTTTTCATTTAAAAACTCCCAAAAGAAATATTCAGGCTTAGATGTTTCACTTTTACCCAAGACTTAAAGCATTAACACCAATTTTACATGACTTGATAAGAAACGGAAGTAGAGGGAACAGTTCCTAATTAATTTTATGAAGCCAGTATTACCTTGATACCAAAACCAGACTGGGACAGTATAGAAAGAAGAAAACTACAGCCCAGTATTTTTTATGAAATTGGCTGTAAAAATCCTCAGCCAAATATTAGCAAATTAAATCCAGAAATATATAAAAAGAATAATATACCATGACCAAGCGGTATTTATTCCAGTTATGCAAAGTTGGTTAAATATTTGAAAATCAAACAATGTAATCTACCATATCCAACAGATTAAGGGGGAAAAGTCATGTGATCCTAATCATTAATGCAGAGAAAGCATTTGATAAAATCCAATCCCATTCATGATTTTAAAAAAAGAAGAAAAAAAACTCCAAGCAAACTAGGAATAGAAAAGGAACATACTGAAACTCATAAAGATGATCTACAAACAACCTATACCGACATTATATTTAACTGTGAAAGACTGAACGCTTTCTCTGTAAGATCAGAAACAAGGCACCGATATCTGCTCTCACCACTTTTATTAAATATATTACTGGAGGTTCTAGTAAGAAAATAAAGCAAAAATAAATAAATAGATAAATTTAACAGTTAAATTTTTAAAAAGTTTATTTAAAAGATGAAAGAACTATTCCTACTATGTTGAATAGGAAGGAATATATCCTACTGAATGTTGAATAGTAATATATCCTATTATATTGAATAAGGAAAACTAAAACTGTCTATATCTGAAGATGAGATGATAATCTAAATGGAGAAAATACCAAGGAATCCACAAAAAGCTTGAGAAATAATATTCGTTTGTAAATGTTTTAGAGTACAAGATCCACACAATTTTATCAAATTACATATTAATAACAAATGTGTAGAAGCTTAAATAAAAATATGTGATGCCATTTACAACTGACCTAAATAAATACTTAAATAGAAGCCCAATAAGACATTTATAGGACCTCTATACTGAAAATTACAAAATGCTGATGAAGAAAATTTTAAAAGTCCCAAACAAATAGGGAGACATACCTTGTTCATGGATTAGAAAACACAACATAATAAAGATGTCAATTCTCCCCAAGTTAACAGGCTTAACACAATTACTCTTAAAATGCCCTCAAGGTTTTTGTGGATATAGACAAGCTTATTCTAAGATTTATATGGTAGGAAGAGGCTGAAGAATAGCTAAAACAATTTGTAAAGGAAGATTAAAATGGGAGGAATTAATCTACCCAATTTCAAGATTTCGCCATAATGATGGAGGGTAGATACACAGATCAATGGAATGGAACAGAGAACCCAGAAATAGACCGACACAAATACATTTAACTTGGTTTTGACAGCAGTGCAAAAGCTATCAGGGAAGAATAGACTTTTCAAAAAATGGTACTGAAACAGTTGGACATCCCTCGACAAAAACAAACAAACAAACAATGAACCTTAACCTAAACCTTACACATCTTACACAAAAATTAAATCAAAGTGGATCATAATCTTAAATGTAAAAGCAGGACAGTTTTAGAAAAAAAAAATAGGAGAAAATCTTTGGCATCTAGAACTAGGTGAATAATTCTTAGACTTGACACCGAAAGTATGATCAATAAAAGCAAAAACTGATAAATTGGATCTCATCAAAATAAGTTAAAAATGCTTCATAGAAGATCCTTTTAAGTGGATGAAAACTCAAATTACACAGTGGGAAAACATATTTGAAAACCCCATAGGAGACAAATGACTTGTATCTATAATATACAAAGAACTCTCCAAACAACTTAAAAAAATCCAACTAGAAAATAGTCAGAAGACAGGAACAGACATTTCATGGAAGAGAATATACACATGGCAAAGAAGCACATGAAAAGATGTTCAACATCGTTAGCCGTCAGGGAAATGCAAATTAAGACCATAATGAGATATCAGAGAATAACTAAAATTAAAGTATAGTGACAACATCAAATGCTAGCGAGTACGTAGAAAAATTATATCACATCACTGGTGGGAAAATAAAATGGTTTAGCCACTCTGAGAAACAGCTTGACAGTCTCTTTTAATCCTAAAAGTAGATTCACCCTACAATGCAGTAATTGTACTCTTGAGCATTTATCCAAAAGAAACAAAAACTTAATGAAGTTCCCACAGAAACTTACACATAAATGTTCATAGCAGTTTTATTTCTAATAGCCGAAAACTGGCAACTACCCAAATGTCTTTCAATGGGTGAATGTTGAAACAAATTGTGATAAAATCTTATGATAGAATACTACCGAGCAACAACAAGGAACAAATTATTAATATATGCAAAAATTGAAATGAACTTCAAGGGAATGATGCCGAGGGAAAATTTTTTAAAAGCCAATCTCCGAAGATTAAGTAATTCATGATTATGTTTACATATTATTCTTAAAATAACAAAACTGTGGAGATGGAGAACAGATTAGAAGTTGCCAAGGGTTAGAGATGGGGGTAGAAGGTACAGCAGGGGAACTTCGTGAGGTTTTTGTGGTCCCAGTACAAATAATACAGCAATCTTGGTTTTAATCCCTAAAGATTTTTTAAAGCAATTCCTAATAAGAGGTGTCCAGATATTTAGCAATGGCAGCAGATTAGAGGTATAGCTCCCCAACATGACAACTTCGAAAGAGATCTATACTATCAATACTAATTTAATGCATATGTTAATTTTTAAAAGGCCAGTCACAATACTTAAATGGTACATATCTTAACGATATTACTCCGGGTATCCAGCTATACCAGATGGACTAGCAGGAGTTTCTGTACATTCAATCTTATTTAAGACAGTAAATCTTATAATAAGACAGTTAAAAAAAGAAAAAGAAAAAAAACAAACCTCAACTACAGTTGGATATTCTCACAGCAAGATGAGGTGAAAATACGTAGCAGCGGTTCAAAAGCTTAAGCAGTGGCACCTAAATTTGGCTGCACATTAGAATCCTCTGAAGCACTTTTTAAAAACCCTCACACCGACGGTTGGTCATGCTAGACCAATACAATCATTTTAACTCTCCTCAGACGATGCCAATGTCTAGCCAGAACCGAGAACCAGCGGACTAAGCAGAAGGGGATGTTTCTACAAAGATCTCTTAACAATAAGTCCTCTCACCCAATCAAGATTTACCTCCCCGCAAAGGGGTAAAGGAGGCTAGATGTTGTCCATACTTGCTTAGCTTTAATTAGCACTTGTGACTTGCCCAAAACCTAGATCATGTTTCCCCTAAATTTCATGTTATTCCCTAAGTTTTTCAAACCCAAGGCTAAGGGGTTTGCCAGGATGAGATTTTAAGTGCTCACACAGGGGAAGTCCCTGGCAAACCAGGACAGCGGTCACTCTACATTGCAATGTAAAGCATCCGAAATAACCCTGCCACTGCTCCCAGATACTACTAGTCTGTGCCAACCAGTGGAGAAAAGGCATTCTCCATTACTACCATGGCAAATGCTACTGTACTTACCTTGGCTAGTCCCTATCTTTTCCAGGCGCCACTCCCCTTCACCTGCTGGTGGATGCTTTGGCCAGCTGACAATGCAGATATTTTCAAACTTTAAGGTGAATAAAAATCATCTGGAGGGTCTGTTGTAACAGAGATCACTGAGCCCCACCAGAGTTGCTGATTCCATAGGGCTGGGACCGGGCCCTAAAACTTGAATATCTAACACATTATCAGGGGATGCTGGGAAAGCTGGGCAGGTAATGGTAAAGCTGGCCAGGAAAAAGAAACCCGACGTGTCAGATCATAAAGTACGGAAGGGCAAGCCCGCCAGCAGTTCAGGCCGGTGGGGGGGGACCGGGGTCCCCAGCCCTACAGGGCCAATGGCAGACCGGCTCGGGCGACCCTCGGAAGCGCGGGGTCCCCGCGGCCGAGTCTGTGCCCCCGGCCGGCCCCGGCTCCCCTCTGCCCACCCTGCGCACGGGGGCTGGAAACGGCCGCGGAGAAGCAGGCAGGGCGGGAAGGGGGGCTCCAAAGAGGGTCTGGCGACTCGAGTCGCTCCGTTTCTCGGTGGGCTCAGCGCGCGCCCTGGGGGAAGAGAGGTGGAGGTCCAGGAAGAGGGGACGGGCGGCACTCACGTAGACCAGCAGCAGCCATGGGTAGACGGCGGGCTCGGCCACCACGGGCGACTCCAGCCTCAGCTTCTCCCCCACGTTTTCGCGCGCGGCCCCCGCACCAGGCTAGTCTGGCGGTTGGGGGAGGGGCGGGGCGCCGCCGGCGGGGGCGGGACAGGCGGGCGGGCGGGAGGCTGAGGGGAGGGAGCCTGGCCTGGGCCTCAGCCGGCGCCGCCGCCGCGCCGCCGCCGCCGCCGCCGCCGCCGCCGCCGCCGCCGGCGGCCTGCTCCCGTCCGGCCCCCGGCTCCCTCTTTGTGGTCACAGGCCCGGGGCCTCCAGCGCTGCTGCCAACTGGGGCCGGCGTGAGGCAAGCACAATGAGCCGGGGGCCAGCTGAACCACTCACTCGCAGCGAGCGCCTCCCGCCCCGTGGACCCGCCCCCTCGCACGCACGCACGCACGTACGAACGCACGCACGCACGTACGCACGCAAGCACGCACGCACGTCTTCAGCTGCCCCCGGCCACACCCACCGGCCCGAAGTGGAGACCCGGGGAGACCCCTCGGGGCCTGGGGTGGCGGGTTCGACTCCCGCCCTTGACGTACCGTGACACCTCCCCCCCAATAATAAGACTATAATTCCTCATTAAATATGGCAGCCGGAATCCTGGCTTCTGTTCACAAAAATGCTGTGTATTTAGCCTATGCTAGGCACCAGACCTGGACGCTCAGTACTGGCAAAAAAGGAAATGCCCTGCCCTCATGGCGCTGCCATTTTAATTGGAATAGTAGTGACAATGGTCAAGGGAGAAAATAAAGTGTCATCGCCACGGGGATGGTTAATCTCATGTGCGCACTGCGTGGGGCCCCGGCAACCACAAACATTATTCCAGATGTGGCCAGGAAGGTATTTTTCAGAAGAGATGAACACTGAAATTGGACCACTTTGCATAAAGGAGATTGTCAATGCCGTGGCGTGGGTGGGCCTCGTCCATCAGTTGAAGGACTGGAGAGAAAAATGAGGTTCCGTAGAAAGAGGGAACTGTTCCTCCAATGGCCTTGGCACATCAGCTCTTCCCTGTGTCTCCAGCCCAGAGTCCTGCCCTGACTTGCCTGCCTCACGGTCACATGAGTCAACTCCTTAAAACAAAACTATATATGTAAAAATACTGAATATATACAAGCCTATTAATTTGTATATGTGTGTATACATATTATATATATGTATACACATATGTTTATATGTGCGTGCGTTTGTAGTATATGTGTAAGTACTATATACAGTATACATACAAGCCTATATATTTGTGTGTATATATTGTATACATGTATGTATGTGTATATATATATATAGTATACATATTATAAATGTGAACATGCTGTATATATACACACACCCATATATTGATTTATGGGTGTGTGTATATAGACAGTGTATGTACACTGTATGTATGTATGTATACAGTGTATATTTATATATAGGTGTGTATATCTGTTGTATACCTGCATGTGTATATGTTTCTAGGTATTATATGTATATATGAATATACTATTATATACACACTTGCGTATGAATTTATATGTGTATGTCCATGCGCATATTTACATATAGGTGTGTGTGTGTGTATACATTGTATATATGTATGTGTATATATCTTATATATATGATATATGTATGTATATATACGATGAATTTCTATATACAGTACATATATATTTTTATGCTATATGCTTTTATATGTAGGTGTATATGTGTGTCTATATGTATGTACGTGTATGTATTGCATATATTATATGTGTATGTATGTATACTGTCTATATGCACACCTAAATATCTTTGTATGTGTGTATATATGTATGATATATATGTACCTAGGTGTGTATATTGCATATGTTATACGTATGTGTACATACTGTATATATACAAACTATGCATTTTATATGTGTGTATGTATAGTGTATATGTATGTGTGTATTGTATATATTATGTGTATATGTGTGTATACATACTGTATATATACAAACTGCATTTTATGTGTGTATATATGTATGTGTTTATTGTATATACTATATGTGTATATGTGTGTACGCATACTGCATATGTACACAGCTGTATATTTTTGTATGCTTGTACATATGTACGTGTGTGTGTATATACACACACACCCCGTATGGATTCTGTTTGTCTGGAGAACCCTCACTGATACGGACACTTATGACAATTGAGTACCTGCTCTTTGCCAGCCAGGGAGCCAAAGGCTTGTCTTTCGGGGTCTCCCTTAAGTGTCACAAGTCCCAGGAGGGAAGGTGACGCTGCTCCTACCAGTTGAGGTGCCTCAGGATCAGTTAGGTGGACAGGGCAGGGGGCTGGAGCCTGGTGGAGCCCAGGTGGAGTTCTAGCAGCAGTACAGCCTAGCAGTCCCACTTCCCCGGGTGCTTCTCACAAAGACGCCGAGGGAGAGTCGGGATCTGAAGGAGGGGATGAGGAAGCTTCCGTGGGTCCGCAAGCCCAGACCAAGGCTGACTCGTCAAGAGTGTTAGAGGTCAGGACTGTGGTTACCCTGGGGGTGGGCTTACACAGAGCCATTCATATTCTGAAAAAGTATCCATTCTGCTCTTGTTTGTATGGTTACCCCCCTCCCCCAAATCTTTTAAAAACAGATTCTCTTGGTTGCTGGGAACACACATGGGGAAGTTGTGTGTGAGGGGGTATGATCCAGGGGACAGGGAGGATAAGCCCCCCACTCGTAGGGCCAGGAGTGGCTCAGCTTTGTGAGCTGAGGATGGCCCACGAGGTCCCAGAGAGAAGGGTCCCTGCTCCGTCCCTGCTCTGTGCACCCCATTCCCAGCCTGAGAAGCCCAGAGCCAACCCCCCCACCCCCCCGCTGCAACACACACACACCAGGGAGGAGAGCCAGTCACCGTGGCTCCCAGGCTCCGGCTCCAAGGCTCCCGGCACTAGGAGCTATTTTCAGCTTTCATGCCCTAGGACACGGCCAGAGCTATTGTCTCAGGAAACTCTCTGTCTGTCTCTCACCCGGCCTCCCTCCCTTCCTCCCTCCCTCCTCCGCTTCTCCCCCTCCAGCTCCACCTGTCCTCCCCTCCACCCTGCATTTCTACACAGGATGGCTCACAGACAGCTGCTCCCTGTGCCCACCTGCCACCATTCCATGGATGTCAAAGCAAGCCCTGGGGACTTCCCTGGAGGTCCAGTGATTAAGACTCCGAGCTTCCACTGCAGGGGACGCGGGTTCGATCACTGGTCAGGGAAATAAGATCCCACATGCCGCACGGCACGGCCAAAAAAAATGGATAAATAAAGTTATAGTGATGAAACAGCCCTAGTGGTGCAAGGATGGGACGTATAGCTCTATGGTATAGAATAAAGGTCCAGAAACAGATATATGAGAACTTGATATGATAGAAAGTAGGGAAATTAAGGAGTTTTCAATAAATGGCATTAGGACAATTGCATATCCATGTGGGAAAAAGTAAATTAGAAAATAAAAAAAAGCAAGCCCTGGTCAGGTGTGACCTTGGGCCCAGGGCCATTGGCACATGTTGTCATGTGGGACGTTCTTCCTTAGACTCCTCCCTCCCTCCTGTGTCACTGTCACTTCCTCCAGAACCTTCCTGGACTCCACTCCACAAGCCCGGGGTGTGCCCTCACCCGCCCTGGATCACCAGAATTCCAATCCCGGCCCACCCTTCCCTGCCAGGTAGAGAACTGTGCATGGTCAATAAGACCGTAGAGGTCATTGGCCATTGCTATTGCAGCTGGAATTGTTACTGTGTTTAGATAGGGTGACCAACACCCGCCCCCAGTTTGCCCAGGACTGCTCAGGTTTGAGCGCTGGAATTCTGGGGAAACCCTCAGTCCCAGGGGACCCCAGAAGGCTGGTCAGCCTATTTAGGACAGATCTTTCACTTGATCTCCCAACCCCCGAGAGCCAGAAAGGGAATCTCCCCCCTCCTTCCATTGTAACCTTCATTCATTCATCCACTTATCCCTGTATTCAACTCCTTTATTCAGCAAGTATTTATGAAGCATCTACTACAGAGCAGACACTATTCTAGGTGCTGGGGACATAACAGCATCCCTGTCCTCAAAGAGCTCACGTTCTAGCGAGGGCAGCAAACAGTAAACTGAGAAGGTGTGATTTATTACTTGGGGATGATGTCTCGGAGACCACTGCAGGGCAAGGGAGGTGGGAGAGGAAAGGGGCAGTTCTAAATTCAGGCGCTGACGGGATTGGGGCAGACCTTGCCCTGGGCCAGGCTGGTTGCTTCAACACAGCTGTCCTCGCCCAGAGCCATCCTGCCCCCGCCTCACCCAGTTCTTCCGTGATGTGTGTGGAAAATCTGTGGTTGTCACAACTGGGGGGGAGGGGACCCTGGAATCAAATGGGTGCGGCCAGGGATGCTGCTAAACCCCACACAGTGACCAGGAGAGGCCCTCAGCAGAGGATGACCCGCTCCGAATAAACCCAGTGCCATGGGGGATACCCTGCACTAATATTATTCAGACCCGCTGGTGCCCCCAGATTCCTGCACAGGCAGGGACTCTAACCGGGTCACCTCTGTATCCCGAGGTGACCTAGAGTGGGGCAGCCAGGAGGGCTGAGATGAGTATCGGGGGTGGGTGAAATGACAAATTTCTGTGCCCACTGTCCCCGCCGCACCCCAGGGGCGATGGCCTCTATCTCCTCCCTGTGCAGGTAGCTTTTCCCTGAGCCATTTCTTCTTGTCAAGGTCCCTGTCGCAGGTTGGGTTCCCCGAAGATGACGTTGAGAGCAAGGATTGGAGTGCAGGTGGTTGATGTGAGGCGTGCAGGAACAGATACAGCTGCCATAGGGTCCCACAATTCCACTCCTGGGCATAGATCCGGAGAAAACTCTAATTCAAAACTATACATACACCCCTGGGATTTCCCTGGTTGCCCAGTGGTTAAGACTCCGCGCTTTCAGTGCAGGGGGCATGGGTTCCATTTCTGGTCAGGGAACTAAGATCTCACATGCCGTGTGACAATAAAAGAAGAAAGAAAAAAGAAAGAAAGAGAGAAAGAGAGAGAGAAAAAAAGGAAGAAAGAGAGAAAGAGAGAGAGAGAAAGAAAAGAAGAGAGGAAGAAAGAAGGAAGAAAGAAAGAAAAGATACACGCACCCCAATGTTCATTGCAGCACTATTTACAGTAGCCAAGACATGGAAGCTACCTAAATGTCCACTGATGGATGAATGGATAAAGAAGATGTGGTACATATATACAATGGAATATTATTCAGCCATAAAAAGAATGAAATAATGCTATTTGCAGCAACGTGGATGGACCTAGAGATGATCATACTAAGTGAAGTAAGTCAGAAGAGAAAGACAAATATCATATGATCTCACTTATATGTGAAATCTAAAATACGACACAAATGAACTCGTCCACAAAACAAAAACAGACTCACAGACATAGAGAACAGACTTGTGGTTGCCAAGGGGGAGAAACAGTGAGGGAGGGTTGGATTGGGAGTTTGGGGTTAGCAGATGCAAACTATTAAATATAGGATGGATAAACTACAACGTCCTACTGTCTAGCACAGGGAACTATATTCAGTATCCTGTGATAAGCCATAACGGAAAAGAAAAAAGTTTTATTTATAGGTTCCATCCCTAACTGAGCTGGCCCATCCCCTCCCATGGTTCTAAGTGCAGCCCGAGGCTGCAGACTTCCCACCGTGGTCTTCAGCTCCAGAGCAAGCCACCTGCAAACCACCCACATCTTCCCAGGGGCTGGCAACTCTCCTTTGCTACTGATGCCAAGACACATCCAGATAGCAAAAATGTGACCATGAAAAGAAACTCAGGCATGTTCAAATCAGGGAAATAACATTCTTAGCTCTGTTCAGTACTCGCTTAATTTTAGAGCTTAGAGTTACAAAAAAGTTGCAAAGATCTGTACAGAGTGTACAGAGTGCCGTGGACCCTGACCCAGTACCCCTATTTCCAACTCGTTAGTACCTTAGTACGACATGTTTATCCAACTAAGGAACCAAGATGGATACATTGTTATTAACTAAAGTCCAAACTTTATTAGCATTTCCCTAGTGTTCCCCTAACATCCTTTTTCTGTCCCAGTCTCCTCTGGGCTGTGACATTTCTCAGACGTCGCTGGGTTTTGATACCTTGAAAGTTTTGAGGAGGACTGGTCAGGTATTTTGTCCCTCAATTTGTTTGTCTGTTTGTTTTCGGATGTTTTCTTATGGTTGGTCTGGAGTTATGGGGTTTGGGGCGGAAGACCCAGACAGAGATAAAAATGCCATTTTCCTCAGGTCACATCAAGGATACACACCATCAACGGGACTTATGACAAACGATTTTACCCTTGATCACCTGGCCAGTATCGTCTTTTTTTTCTTGCTGCGTTGGGTCGTCGTTGCGTGTGGGCTTCTGTAGTTGTGGCACGGGGGCTCAGTAGTTCTGGCTCCCAGGATCTAGAGTGCAGGCTCAGTAGTTGTGGCCCACGGGCTTAGTTGATCTGCAGCACCTGGGATCTTCCCGGACCAGGGCTTGAACCTGTGTCCCCTGCATTGGCAGGCGGATTCTTTTCTTTTCTTTTTTTCTTTTGCAACCAAAACTTTAATCCCAAGGATTCTCACAAAACATATTACAAATGACAGCATGAAAAAAAAAAATTGCACAGTAACTCAAAGTTCAGCTCTACAATATACTCTTAATCTGGCAGGACATTGGTATCTTGATAATCTCAAATTTCCAAAGAATATTACAAAGAGCTATGTATTCATGTACAGCAAACACAGAGGGGACGTATGACCTAACTCAAAGGTAAACTAACTTCCTTGAAACTTCTTAGATTTTAAACTCCCTGGACAACCTCTTGTCCAGTGTGAAGACTAGTGGAATTTTTAAACCTCTAATCTAGGGTAAGGGTGCGGCTTTCATTTTTACCTGCTGGCTTGGATTCACAGCACCTTTTAAAGACTGCTTGCTTAACTACAGCTGCATACCATATCCCAGCTACAGAAAGTCTTTTCAATGTTTGCCAGTGTTGTTTCCATAATAGTAAACATCACACTTTAGGTGGGCAGGAGTTAGAGTTTCATTATCAGTCTAGGCAAGACCAAAAATTCAAAGCAAATTCAATTTTGCTTAAGGGAACATTGTAAGGTAACAATTCTTCATATTACATGCCTCATAGGATCCATTTCAAACCATAGAGAATGACACCTTTATGTGTCACTGTCCCAAGAGACAAACAAGTGTGAACAACTAAAACATTTAAAAAGTGCACCAAGCTTCGGAAGTCTCAAACAAAACTTGAATATTCTGTACATACTCCTGCCAAATGAAGTTATTGCCTGTACACCACTCCTCTTGCAAAGTGGTCTTCCATTTCCCTTTCATTTGACCTAGATCGGCTAGGAGACCTAGAGAAAGATCGGGATGGCTTGTGATTTCTCTCTTGGGACAGGGATCTCTCTCTTCTCCTATATCTAGAAAGGGACCTGCTCTGGCTGACGGAGAAGGCTCTCCATCTTGGAGATGTGTGGGAGGTGGAGGACTCCTCCTCCGATAATCATCTCGAGGGCGACGACCCCAAGAAGGAGGCGTCACGATTTCGACTTCTCTTTTCCCCATTCGACAGGTCCACTCTTACTCGGCAGCCACATAGTGTTCTCCCATCTAGTTCTCGGACAGCATCAGCTGCATCTCGGGGATCTTCACATTCAACAAGAGCGAAGCCAGGAGGGTTTTTAGCACCCCACACACTTCAGAGTGGTCCATAATAGCCTAAAGCTCGTTCCAATTCAGCCTTGTTACCACTGTTTCCAAGATTCCCTACATAAACTTTACAGTCCAATGGACAGGAATCACGATGCAAGACCCTCGTGGCTCCTGGGTTTCACGGGCCACAGGGTGGTCCCGGGCCTCTAGAATCTGGCAGCTGAATCTGCTTACACAAGCTATCCTGTGGGGATGCTTTCCCACCTATGTTCCAGCCCGGGGCCCTGCTGTCTTGGCCCAGCCTCCCGGGTGAGAGGGTGAACCCCAGCTCCCTGGAGCAGACACTCAGAGCCCTGGTGACCGGACTCACAGCTGACGGGGCTGGAGCAGCGGCTGGACATTTGTGGCCAGCCTGGTGGTGTTTGGCCCCGTCTGCAGTTCCAGTTCCAGCTGAGAAAGAGCCTCCCTGTGTTATTTTCTCCTGGTTGTGTAAGGATCCCCGGTGTCATTTGACAGAAGTGTAGATGGTGTGTTCTTTCTCTCTTTTCTCCCTGCTTCCTCTCCTCCCTCTATCCCTCCCTCTCTCCCTCTCCCTCTTTCCCTGTTCCACTCTCCCTCTCCCTCTTTCCCTCTCTTTCTCTCCATCTGTCTCTCCCTCTCTCCCTCCCTCTCTCCCTCTCCCTCTCTCTCTTTCCCCTCCCTCGCTCCCTCTCCCTTTCCCTCTTCCCTCTCCCTCTTCCCTCTCCCTCTTTCCCTCTCCCTCTCTTTCTCTCCATCTGTCTCTCCCTCTCTCCCTCCCTCTCTCCCTCTCCCTCTCTCTCTTTCCCCTCCCTCGCTCCCTCTCCCTTTCCCTCTTCCCTCTCCCTCTCTCCCTCTACCTCTTTCCTCTCCTTCTTTCATCTCCCTCTTCCCTCTCCTCTCTCCCTCTCTCCCTCCCTCTCCCTGTGCCTGTTTCCCTGTCCTTGTTTCCCTGTTCCGCTCTGCCTCTACCTCTTTCCCTCTCCCTCCCTCCCTCCTTCTCCCTCTCCCTCCACCTCCTTCCCTCTCTGGAGAGGGAAGGAGGTGGAGGGAGAGGGACAGAGAGCAGGAGAGGGAGGGGGAGAGGGAGAGAAAGGGGGGTAGAGGGAGAGAGTGATAGAGGGACGGAGGGAAAGACATCTCTCCCTCCCTCCCTCTATCCCTCTCTCCCTCCCTCTCTCCCTCTCCCTCCCTCCATCACTTTCCCTCCTTCTCACTCTCCCTCCCTCTTCCTCTCCCTCTCTCCCTCCCAGAGAAGGAGAGACAGAGGGAGAGGGAGAGGAGGGGAGAGAGGGACACGGAGAGGGAGGGAGGGAGGGAGACAGAGAGGGAAGCAGGCACCCTCTGTCCTTCTCCCTCTCCCTACCTCCTTCTCCGACTCCCCCTCTCCTTTGCTCCCTCCCTCTCCTCTTCCTCTGTCTCTCCCTCTCCCTCCCTCCCTCTAGGAAAGGAAGAGGAAGGGAGGGAGAGGGAGAGAGGCAGGTGGAAGGAGAGGGAGAGGGAGAGATGTCTTGCCCTCCTTCCCTCTCCCTCCCTCGCATTTTCCCTTCCTCTCTCCCTCCCTCTCCCTCTCCCTCCCTCTGTCTCTCCCTCTCCCTCTGTCTCTCCCTCTCCCTCCGTCTCTCCCGCTCCCTCACTCGCTCCCAGAGAGGGAGAGATGGAGGGAGAGGCAGAGACCAGAGAGACGGGGAGAGGGAGGGGGGAGAGAGGGAGAGGGAGAGGGAAGAGGCAGAGAGGGAGAGAAGGAGGAGAGAGGGAAAGAGAGGAAGGAAGAGACCTCTCTCTCTCTCCCTCTCTAATTCTCTCCCCTCTCTCTCTCCCTCTCTCCCTCTCCCTTGTCTCTGCCTGTCCCTACATCTCTCCATCTCTGGGAGGGAGTAAGGGAGATGGAGAGACGGAGGGAGAGGGAGAGCTGGAGGGACAGGGAGAGGGAGGAGAGGGAGCGAGGGAGAGGGATAGAGGGAGGGAGAGACGGATAGAGGGAGTGAGGGAGAGATATCTTTGTCTTTCCCTCCTTCCCTCTATCCCTCTATCCCACTCCCCCCTCTCTCTCCCTCACCCCCTCCTTCTCCTGCTCTCTGTCCTTCTCCTTGAAACTCCTTCCCTTCTCCCTCCTGGCCCTTTTAGGCCACTCAAGCAAGCAGGAAATGCAAATCAGCACTACAAAGAAGTCTCACTTCACAACGGTCAGAAGGGCCATCCTAAAAAAGTGTAAAAACCAGAAATGCAGGACAGGCCAAGTAGAAAAGGGAGCCTTGTTAGGCTGATGGGTGGGATGGAAATTGCCAACGGCCACTCTGGAGAAGAGTATGGGCTTTCCTAAAAGATCTAAAAAACACAGCTAGAGAGCATATGGCACTTCCACTCATGGGCGTATAAATTGGGAAAACTAAAAATCAACAAGACACAGGCACCCCAAAGTATAGGGCTGCTCTGCTTACAAGAACCTCCACTTCGGTACACCTTAGATATCCCAGGAAAGAGAAAAATGGATATAGAAGTTGCGGTACTTATGTACAATGGAATATCACTCAGCCATGAAATCAATGTCATAAGGCTAGTAGCAGCGTGATGAGTGGATTTAGGCACGAAGATTCTAAGTGAAATAAGTCAAAAGGAAAAAAACACCTTTCAAAAGATATCACTTATAGAGGAAATGTAAAAATCGCTACAGATAAACTGAATTACAAAACGGAACAAACTCACACATTTAGAAAACACACTAGGGCTGCTTAATGGGAAAGCTGAGGTGGGGTGATGCATAAAACAAGGGTATGAAATTAGCACAGATACCGTTCCATAAACCAAATATGTGATAGAGAAGACCTATTCCTTGCTCAATGAACTGGACTCAACACCCTCTATTCACTGCACAAGAATATATCTGACTAGTAAGAATCTTAAAACCTATGTACTGAAATCTCTAAGTAAGAGAAGCAAGTGGGTGTAAAGCAGCATAAACACAGCATTGAAAATCAGATAAACCCCATTATAAAAATAAATTCCAAAAAAATAAAGACAGTGAAAGAGAGAGACATACTTACAAAATTCGTTCGGGGGCTGTGATGCAACCTGGATTGACCATATCTAGACCCACAGCTGAATGAGACATAAGGCTGGACACTCGTCGGGTTGCGAGGTTTGGTGAGGTTGGGTGCGCAAATGCAGACCCGTTAAAGTAATACTGCGTGGTAATCATTCCATGGGCCCAAAATCTCCAGGTTCAAGGGAATCTTCTTGCAGCAAAAACATGTATAGGAAACCCAGAGGATGGTACACCGTGTGATCGGGAAAGGTTTCTAAAACGCACCTCATTTCTCATCTCCTGGTGCTCTGGTTCGCCATTCCAGCCACTTTCCTAACAATCTCCGCACTTGGAGTATCACCACCTTTAAGTTCCTGTTTCCTACAGGTTGCAATTTGTCCTGAGGATGAATGGGAAGAGGGGGAACCAATGAGAGACTAGCTCTAGCTATTCGGACAGGCACTGCTCACTCTAATTTCTCATCAGGAAGAAGAATTAACCATAGGCTCAGCCTGCTTCCCCGAACCAGAATAGGGCCTGAAGCAATCCTGCGGTTTTGCAGCCAGCTCCCAAAAAAGCGAGTTGAAAAATGGAGCTCAGTGACACTACAATGCACAAACCTGCAGAGTTACAAATGATAACTATCGTACAAAAATATATTGAGGGAAGGCAACAAAGAGGATCTGAAAGTAAGGCAGAATTGCAGGAAACAGATTTCAGGAGGTAGATTCGAATGTCCTTTAAAGCACATGAAAAGCGGCAAAACGTTGATAATGATGCACTTGGCCAAAAAGGGCGTATGCGTTTTTTCCTGAACATATTCAGGAAAAAACGCAAAGGCCCTTTTGGCCAAGGAAGCAAGCGGGAAATGCAAATCAGCCCTACAAAGAAGTCTCACTTCCCAGCGGGCAAAAGGGCCATCCTAAAAAAGTGTAAAAACGAGAAATGCAGGACAGGCGAGGGAGAAATAGGAGCCTTGTTACGCTGATGGGCGGGATGTAAATTGCCAACGGTCACTCTGGAGAAGTGTATGGTGTTTCCCAAAACATCTACAAAACACAGCTAGAGAGCATAGGGCACTTCCACTCATGGGCGTATAAATAGGGAAAGCTAAAAATCAACAAGACACAGGCACCACAATGTTTACGGCTGCTCTGTTTACAAGAACCTCCACTTCGGTACAACTTAAATATCCCAGGAAAGAGAAAAATGGATAAAGAAGTTGAGGTACTTATGTACAATGGAATATCACTCAGCCATGAAATCAATGTCATAAGGCTAGCAGCAGCATGATCAGTGGATTTAGGTACGATGATTCTAAGTGAAATAAGTCACACAGAAAAAGACACTTATCATAAGATATCACTTATAGAGGGAATGTAAAAATCGCTACTCATGAACTGAGTTACAAAACAGAACAGAGTCACACAATTAGAAAACACACTATGGCTGCTTAACGGGAAAGGTGAGGTGGGGTGATGCATAAAACAAGGGTTTGAGATTAGCACAGATACCGTTCCATAAACCAAATGTGTAATAGACAAGACCTACTCCTTGCTCAGTGAACTGGACTCACCACCCCATATTCACCACACAAGAATATATCTGACTAGTAAGCATCTGAAAACCTATATATTGATATCTCTCTGTAAGTGAATCCAGTGGGTGTAAAGTGCCATAAACATAGCAGTGAAAATCAGCTAATCCCCATTATAAAAATAAATTACAAAGAAAGAAACAAAGACAGTGAAAGAGAGAGAAATTCTTACAAAATTCTTTCAGGGGCTGTGATGCAAACTGGATTGACCATATCGAGGTTCACAGCTGAATGAGACATAAGGCTGGACACTCTTGGGGCTGCGAGGTTTGGTGAGGTTGGGTGAGCAAATGCAGACCCTTTAAAGTAATACTGCGTGGTACCCATTCCATGCGTCCCAAATCTCCGGGTTCAAGGGAATCTTCCTACATCGAAAACATGCATAGGAAACCCAGAGAATGGTACACCATGTGATCGGGAAAGCTTTCTCAAAAGCACCTCATTTCTTATCTCCTGGTGCTCGGGTTCGCCATTCCAGCTGCTTTCCTAACAATCTCCCCAGTTGGAGAATCAGCACCTTTAAGCTCCTGTTTCGTACAGGTTGCAATTTGTCCTGAGGATGAATGGGAAGAGGGGCAACCAATGAGAGACTAGCTCTAGCTCTTCGGACAGGCACTTGTCATTCTAATTTCCCATCAGGAAGAAGAATTAACCACAGGCTCAGCCTGCTCCACGGAACCAAAATAGGGCCTGAAGCAATCCTCCGTTTTTGCAGCCAGTTCGCCAAAAGCGAGTTGAATAATGGAGCTCAGGGGCACTGCAATTCACAAACCTGCAGAGTTATAAATGATAACTATCGTCCAAAAATATATTGAGGGAAGGAAACGAAGAGGATTTGAAAGTAAGGCAGAATTGCAGGAAACAGATTTCAGGAGGTAGATTCGAATCGCCTTTAAAGCACCTGAAAAGCGGCAAAACGTTCACAATGATGCACTTGGCCAAAAAGGGCGTATGCGTTTTTTCCTGAATATATTCAGGAAAAAACGCATACGCCCTTTTTGGCCAACCAAGCAAGCGGGAAATGGAAATCAGCACTACAAAGAAGTCTCACTTCCCAGCGGTCAAAAGGGCCATCCTAAAAAAGTGTAAAACCCAGAAGTGCAGGACAGGCCAGGGCGAAATGGGAGCCTTGTTACGCTGATGGGCGGGATGTAAATTGCCAACGGCCACTCTGGAGAAGTGTATGGTGTTTCCCAAAACATCTGAAAAACACAGCTAGAGAGCATAGGGCACTTCCACTCATGGGCGTATAAATAGGGAAAGCTAAAAATCAACAAGACACAGGCACCACAATGTTTACGGCTGCTCTGTTTACAAGAACCTCCACTTCGGTACACTTTAAATATCCCAGGAAAGAGAAAAATGGATAAAGAAGTTGTGGTACTTATGTACAATGGAATGTCACTCAGCCATGAAATCAATGTCATAAGGCTAGCAGCAGCATGATCAGTGGATTTAGGTACGATGAGTCTAAGTGAAATAAGTCACACAGAAAAAGACAATTATCATAAGATATCACTTATAGAGGGAATGTAAAAATCGCTACTCATGGACTGAATCACAAAACAGAACAGAATCACACATTTAGAAAACATACTATGGCTGCTTAACGGGAAAGGTAGGTGGGGTGATGCATAAAACAAGGGTTTGAAATTAGCTCAGATACCGTTCCATAAACCCAATACGTAATAGACAAGACCTACTCCTTGCTCAGTGAACTGGACTCAACACCCCCTATTCACTGCACAAGTATATATCTGACTAGTAAGCATCTGAAACCTTATGTATTGATATCTCTCTGTAAGTGAATCAAGTGGGTGTAAAGTGCCATAAACACAGCAGTGAAAATCAGCTAATCCCCATTATAAAAATAAATTACAAAAAAAATACAAAGACAGTGAAAGTCAGAGAAATTCTTACAAAATTCTTTCAGGGACTGTGATGCAACCTGGATTGACCATATCTAGACCCTCAACTGAATGAGACATAAGGCTGGACACTCTTGGGGCTGCGAGGTTTGGTGAGGTTGGGTGAGCAAATGCAGACCCTTTAAAGTAATACTGCGTGGGACCCATTCCATGGGTCCCAAATCTCCAGGTTCAAGGGAATCTTTCTACAGCGAAAACATGCATGGGAAACCCAGAGGATGGGACACCGTGTGATCGGGAAAGGTTTCTAAAACGCACCTCATTTCTCATCTCCTGGTGCTCGGGTTCGCCATTCCAGCCGCTTTCCTAACAATCTCCCCACTTGGAGAATCAGCACCTTTAACCTCCTCTTTCGTACAGTTTGCAATTTGTCCTGAGGATGAATGGGAAGAGGGACAACCAATGAGAGACTAGCTCTAGCTCTTCGGACAGGCACAGGTCACTCTAATTTGCCATCAGGAAGAAGAATTAACCACAGGCTCAGTCTGCCCCCAGAACAAGAATAGGGCCTGAAGCAATCCTGTGGTTTTGCAGCCAGCTCCCAAAAAAGCGAGTTGAAAAATGGAGCTCAGGGGCACTGTAATTCACAAACCTGCAGAGTTATAAATGATAACTATCATCCAAAAATATATTGAAGGAAGGCAACGAAGAGGATTTGAAAGTAAGGCAGAATTGCAGGAAACAGATTTCAGGAGGTAGATTCGAATCGCTTTAAAAGCACATGAAAAGCGGCAAAACGTTGACAATGATGCCCTTAGCCAAAAAGGGCGTATGCGTTTTTTCCCGAATATATTCAGAAAAAAACGCATACGTGCTTTTGGGCCAACCAAGCAAGCAGGAAATGCAAATCAGCGCTACAAAGAAGTCTCACTTCCCAGCGGTCAAAATGGCCATCCTAAAAAAGTGTAAAAACGAGAAATGCAGGACAGGCCAGGGAGAAATGGGAGCCTTGTTACGCTGATGGGCGGGATGTTAATTGCCAACGGCCACTCTGGAGAAGTGTATGGTGTTTCCCAAAACATCTAAAAAACACAGCTAGAGAGCATAGGGCACTTCCACTCATGGGCGTATAAATAGGGAAAGCTAAATATCAACAAGACACAGGCACCCCAAAGTTTAGGGCTGCTTTGTTTACAAGAACCTCCACTTCGGTACACCTTAAATATCCCAGGAAAGAGAAAAATGTAATAAACAAGTTGTGCTACTTATGTACAATGGAATATCACTCAGCCATGAAATCAATGTCATAAGGCTAGTAGCAGCATGATGAGTGGATTTAAGTACGATGATTCTAAGTGAAATAAGTCACACAGAAAAAGACACATCATAAGATATCACTTATAGAGGGCATGTAAAAATCGCTACACATTAACTGTATTACAAAACAGAAGAGAGTCACACATTTAGAAAACACACTATGGCTGCTTAACGGGAAAGGTGAGGTGGGGTGATGCATAAAACAAGGGTTTGAAATTAGCACAGATACCGTTCCATAAACCAAATGTGTAATAGACAAGACCTACTCCTTGCTCAGTGAACTGGACTCAACTCCCCCTATTCATCGCACAAGAATATATCTGACTAGTAAGAATCTTAAAACCTATGTATTGACTTCTCTCTGTAAATGAATCAAGTGGGTGTAAAGTGGCATAAACACAGCAGTGAAAATCAGCTAAACCCCATTATAAAAATAAATATATTCAGAAAAAAACGCATACGCCCTTTTTGGCCAATCAAACAAGCGGGCAATGCAAATCCATACTACAAAGAAGTATCACTTCGCATTCATCAAAAGGCCATCCTGGAAAAGTGTAGACAGCAAAAATGCTGGACAGGCCATGGAGAAGAGGGAGCTTTGTTTCACTGATGACGGGGATGTAAATAGCCAACGGCCACTCTGGAGAAGTCTATGGTGTTCCCTAAAACGTCTAAAATACAGAGCTACAGAGCATACATCTCTTCCACTCTTTGCCGCATATCTTGGGAAAACCAAAAATCGACAGGACACAGGCACCCCATACGTTTAGTGCTGCTCTGTTTAGAAATGCCTCGATTTGGGTACAACTTACATGTCCTTGGAAGCAATAAATGGATAACGAAGATGTGGTACTTCTGTACAATGGAACATTACTCTGCAATTAAATCAATGAAATAAGGCCAATTGCAGCAACTCGTGGAGACTGAGGTATGATCATTCTAAGTGACCTAAGTCAGACATAAAAGGAGACTTACCATAAGGTATCACTTATAGATAGTGTCTAAAAATGGCTACACATGAACTCAATTACAAAACAGAAACAGTCACACATTTAGAAAACACACTTATGGCTGCTAAAGAAGAAAGGTGGGGTGGGGTGATGCATAAACCAGGAGGTTGAAATTAGCATAGATACAGTTCCATAAACAAAATAGGTATTCGACAGGACCTACTGTATAGCTCAACGAGCTGGACTCAGCACACTGTTGTCACCGGAAAAGGATATATAAGACTGGTAAGAATCTGTAAAACAATTTATTGATGTCTCTCTTTAAGTGAATCAAGTGGATAGATGCAGAGCAGGAAGAAACACAGTATTGAAAATCAGCTATACCCCATTATAAAATTAAATAACAAGAACAAAAAAAAAGACAGTGAGAGAGAGAGAAATTCTTACAAAATTTGTTCAAGGGCTGTGATGCAACCTGGACTGACCACATCTAGACACAGAGCTGGATGGGACCTAAGGCTCTACACTCGTTGGTCTAAGAGGCTTCGTGAGGATGGGACAGCAAATGCAACACTTTTAGAGTAATACTGCCTGGCCCCCATTCCATGGGTCCCATATCTCCAGATGCAGGGGACCCTTCCTACAGCTAAAACATTCATGGGACATCCAGAGGATGGTACACCGTCTGATCGGGAAGAGTTTGGAAAAGTCACCCCATCTCCACTTCTCCTGGTATTCGGGTTCCCCAGCTCCTTTCCTTAGAGTCTCCCCACTTTGGGAAAGCAGCACACTCAACAGCCAGTTTTTCACGGCTTGGAATTTTCCGGTGAAGAAGGGGAATGGGGGGATGGAATGAGACACGAGCCTTAGATGTTTGGACAGGCATATGCCACTCTAGTTTCCTAATCTGGAAGAAGAATTTCCCTAGCCTTCAGGTGCCCCAGTAACCGGAATGGGTCTGTAGAAATCCAGCCCCTTTGTGTCTGCTTCCCTAAACAACAAGTTGAAAACCGGTGCTCAGGGGCACTGCAATTCACAAACATGCAGGGTTGTAATTGACACCTCTAATGGAGCCATTTCTTCAGCCAAGTATTCCTAAAGGCCTTGTAAGCAAGGCAGAATTGCAGGAAAGGAATTTCAAGAGGTAGTTTGCACTCGCCATTAAAGCACATGCAAAGCTGCTGAACATCGCCAATGATGCAGTTTGCCAAAAAGGCCGTATGCGTTATTCCTTAATATATTCAGGAAAAACTCTTACTCCATTTTTGACCAACAGAACAGGTGGACAATGTAAATTAATACTACAAAGAGATATCACTTCGCACCAGTCAGAATGGCCAACCTCACAAAGTGTAAAACCTGAAATGCAGGACAGGGTGTGCAGAAAAGGGAACCCTGACAAGCTGATGGTGGGAATGTAAATTGCTAACAGCCACTCTGGAGAAGTGGGTGGTGATTCCTTAAAAATCTAAAAACCAGAGCTTCAGAGCATATGGCGATACCACTCCTGGGCCTGTATCTTGGAAAAAACGTAAATTGACAGGACCCAGGCATTCCAAAATTTATGCAGCCCTGTTTACAAGAGCCTCTACTTGGAAGCTACCTAAAAGTCCTTGGAAGGAAGAATGGATAAAGAAATTATGGTAGATATGTACAATGGAATATTACTCAGCCATGAAATGAATGAAATAAGGCCATTTGCAGCCACTCGGAAGGACCTAGATACATTCATACTAAGTGTCATAAATCAGACAATGAAAAATATCATATGATATTACTTATCAGGGGAATCTAAAAATTGATAGAAAGGTACTATCTTACAACACAGAAACAGAGTCCCAGACTTAGAACACAAACTTATGGTTACCAAACTGGAAAGGTGTGTTGGAGGCATAAATCATGAGGTTGGAGTTAGTATATACATATTTACAGAGAGAAAACTTGTAATCAACATGGACCCGCTGTAGAGCACTTGGAACTCTTCTCAACACCCTTTAGTAACCTCAATGGGAAAATAATTCTAAAAAGAATATATAGTCATCTCTGTATAAATGCATCATGTTGGTGTATGTCAAAAATGAACACAATATGGTAAATCAACTATACTCCATTATAAATTTAAAATTAAATTACAGAAATGAAAAATGATCACTAAATTCGTTTAGTCGCGGTGAACGTGCTAGTGTCACATCCCTGGACACAGACCCAATTTGGTCCCAAGACTGGACTGTTGTGGGCCTGAGGACCTCGGGAGGATATGCCAGCTAATTCACCCCCCTTGAACATGTAGTACCTGGTCCCCTCTGCATGGGATCACAATCTCCAGATCTAAGTGTGCCCTCATACTACTAAATCAACCCTCTGACACCCAAAGGATGGTGGACTCTCTGGGCTGGATGACACTTGGAAAATCACCTGGTCTCAACATATCCTGGTGTTTGGGTTCCGACCTCCAGACTTCTTCGTTAGGGTCATCCCACTCTGCAAGACAGCACCCTCAACAGGTGATTTTGCAGGGGTTTGTATTTGTTCGGGGGATGAAGGGTAAGGGGGAAGAAGGAATGGGACAGAAGCCCTTACATGTTTGGTCAGGCACATTCCACTCTAATTTAAAACCCAGGAATAGGACTTTCCCTACATCTAAGGTTGTGTCAGCAACCAGACAGGGACAGTAGAAATCCTGCCGCCTTCTGTTTCCCATAACAACAACTCTAAAAACTGGACCTTATAGGCACTTCATATTCAAAATGCCTGGGGAGCTGTAAATGACAACAGCCCTCAAAAAATGTCTTAGGGTAGGTAATCGAAATAGACTTCAAAACAAGGCAACCTTTCAATAACCCTTTTTCAAGGGGTAAATTTTACTCACACTGTTCAAAAAGAAAAGCACATATGAAGATGCTCACCATTGCTTTATGTTAGACAAATGCAAATCAGATGTACAAAGAAGTATCACCTGGAACCACTCAGAATAGCCATCATCACAATGTCTACAAACACGAAATGCTTCAGATGGTGTGGGAAAAAGAGAAACCTACTACTTATTATTATTTTTTTTAATCTGCATTGGGTCTTCATTGCTGCATGTGGCTTTTCTCTAGCTGCAGCAAGCGGGGGCTACTCATCGTTGTGGTACAAAGCCTTCTCTTTTCGGTGGCTTCTCTTGTGGAGCACAGGCTCTAGGCACACAGGCTTCAGTAGTTGTGGCTCGTGGGCTCTAGAGTGCAGACTCAGTAGTTGTGGTGCACGGGCTTACTTGTTCTGTGACATGTGAGGTCTTCCCGGGCCAGGGCTCGAACCTGTGACCCCTGAAATGGCAGGCAGATTCTTAACCACTGTGCCACCAATACTACGCTATCAGTGGCAATGTCAATTGGTAATAGCCACTATGGAGCACAGAATGGAGGTTACCAGAGTGAGGGGAGGCGGCAGGGATAAACTGGAAATTGGGATTGACATATACACACCACTATATATAAAAGAGAAAACAAATAAGGGCTTACTGTATAGCACAGGGAACTCTACTCAATACTCTGTAATGACCTGTATGGGAAAGGAATCCAAAAAGGATTGGATATATGTATAACTGCTTCACTGTGCTGCACAGCAGAAAGTAACACAACATTGTAAATCAACTCTTCTCCAAAAAAATTGAAATTGAAATGAAATGAAATGAAATAAAATAAAATAGAGCTACCAGATGATCCAGCAAGTTCACTCCTGTGCGCATATCTGGAGGAAAGCATAAATCGAAAAGACACATCTTCCCCAATGTTCACTGCAACACTCTTT